>NC_087375.1:4869412-5169412 GCF_031761385.1 Necator americanus | reverse complement strand
AGGAATGTGCTGAAATTCTGCTGTAGAGTTCTTTTATCTTGAATGATTGCTCGAGGAAATAGAAATAAATAAGATAATAGAAAGCATACGTGTATGAAGTGTTTTGAATACTGTTTTCTTTTCCTGTACCAATTGCGATTGTCCTGAACATCTTCGGAGTAAAGTATGAAATAATGATAATTTTGCGCGTAAAATATACCTTGAGAGCTGCTTGTCGACAATAGCCGATGATGAACCCATCAAAGCAGCGATTGCTGCTATTGCCCTCGGTGAAATAGGTAAAATAGTGACACCCTGAGAATATTCTCTTAAAAAACTGAAGTTTAATTGAGTGAAAACTTTCCCGCAGAGAAACCTTATTCTCATCTGAAGGTTTCGTTGAAGTTCCCAAACAGTCGTCCACAGCTTTTCCTGGTTCTTTAGGTGTTGGATTTGGCTAAATCAGAAAGATTTGAACTTCCAACGCAACATCATACAGAAAACTTTGTACAAAAAACAACGAAATTTAGTCTATAGGCCGGCCAAAGCGCAGGTGCAGTTGCGGAAGCGGTTGCGCTCGAAGCGGTGCGTTGAAGCGTAGCGGTTAAGATCGAATGAGGATCTGCTACCACCGTTCATTGGTGCAGTTCGCGATGGTCCCACCTCGATTCCAACCGCTGTCTCTATCGCCCGCTTTGAGTGCAACCGCTTACGCAACTGCAGCGTGCTCCATGTCGTCTTGACCCAACTACGAATACGTCTGCCGTTACACTAACTGTAGCACTCTGGTGACCTTCTGGAACCACCTAACCCGCACCTCCCTTCGAGCCTACACTACTCAATGTTCGTATTGCGACAAAGCGACGACAGCAGCGAACAAGGAAAAGAATCAAGGCGGAATCGGGAGAAGCTGACGTTTAACCTTTTCACCGATTTAAACCAATTTTGATAATGATATTACGGCTGTTGTTGTAATGTTACGACTGTAAGTATTTCTCCTCTGAGTATGAAAAGCACGAATTTGTTCTCTCTCAGTCATCTTTATTCTTCCTCAACCAACTCATCAAAAAGAACTTAAAATCCGAGTCATGTTCCCTACAACTTCCTACAAATTAAAACCATTTAAGAGAAGGCCCGGGGCGGGTGTGGTGTAGCGGTTAGAGGTTCCGCTTCCTGCACGATCGATCGGAGGTTCGAATCCGGCCCTAGTGCTCACCAAGCCTTTCATCCCTCAGGGGTCGATAAATTGGTACCAGACTTGTCTGGGAGGATAAAAGCACTGACTTGACACATCGGCTAGCCACCGCAAGTCATTGTATAGGCCAGATACACGTTCGTAAACCTCAAACGATTCTGAATTGAAGTGAACGTGGGGGCGCATCCCAAGCGGATTGATTAACGCCAGAAACTTTATCCTTTATCCTTAAGAGAAGGCCCCATAGTAAACGTCTTGGTAAAGTGGTGAGAGGAATATACACAAAACAACAGTAAATAATTAGACCAAGGGAATGATTTACAAAGGAAAAAAATAGCATCTGCAAGGAAAACGCCGCGGTAATCTTTCCTTTAAAACTCTTACAATTTCCGAAGGATGTTGCATATTTTGTTCATCAACTCTTCCCCATGGTGGTAAGTTTGCATCATCGCGAGGCATGCTGAAATAACCGGATGGTGCAGTAAAAGCATCACCCCATGAATCTGGCGTTGTATGGATTTTCGTCGATTGAAATGAATTGCCTGTCAAGCCGTCCGAATGGATTTTCGACGAATCGCAGGCGTAGGCGGAGCGCAAGGGTGGCGCGTTTCATGAGAGAACGTCGTAAGGAATCACAATCCGAAGCCGTCTGTTTACAGTGATGCAGGGAGAGATGGGCAGAATCACTCCTGTATACATAATCTACGTTTTAGGTATAATCCAACGAAAATCCATATCACGCCAGACTCGTGTGGTGATGCCTTCAAAATGTGTAAAAGACATCGTGCAATGAAAGAATGAGGACAGAAAGAAGAAAGAAAGAATGAATGGCCTACGAATTGTCTCCACCCGCTGCGCGACGCCGACGTCGACGATCACGATCAACTTGAATACGCTTGTACGTGAATCCAACAACTATCATAATTGATGCCACTGCCATCAAAATACCGAATACACAAACGAGGAGAACAGAAAAATCTTTAAAATTATCAGATTTTCCAGATATAACGTGAAATGATACTCTGTAGCACGTACCGCGTTGTTCTGACTTCAAAGCTATAGCAGTATGTTCTTTGAGTGAATTTAGTCGTGGTTGTGGACCAAGTAAAAAATTTTTGTCATCTATCGGCAACGATGTGATGTTTGTTTTTGAACTACAATAGGAACGTGTGAGAATTCTGTTTTCCCTGTTCATTTTACCCAAAAAAAGAAAAATATGTCTAAATAGATTCTACGGTTGCCGTCGACTGCTACAAAGTCGGCGTTATTTTTGACAATGATTTTTTTTTACTTCTAATTCGCAGCAACATTGACCTGATCAATAATTGATCCTCCTCATCTGAAGGATATGAAAATGGTTGTTAGCTGATGGATAGTGGATAAAAAGAAGAAGAGATGAAAAGCGACTCTGTGTGTGGCTTAAATTCAGAGGTGAGTGATGAAATGAGAGGAGTTAACCGCCTCCACGCTCGACTCCCTCTAGTTATTCAGAAGGCATGTGAACCGGATCCTCCTACGAGGCACCTAGCGACATGCCACGTCTGCGAGAGCAGGTGTACGCACCGCGTCCGCAAGTGAGCAGACAATCGATGGCCTGCTGAGGCTCTCCTTGCTGCGCTGTATACTATGCTCTCTCCGTATTTATTTGTGGAGAGATCCCAACATAAACAATTTCGTGGTATTCGGCCTTTAAATCACAATGCAACAATGTTTTTGCGAAAACGAAGTAAAATAGCTGAGTCACTAGTACTTTGGGGTTTTCAGTTCGCCATAGACCTTCAAAGTCAGCATACCACGAATTTGACTTAGTGAGGGGATCCACGGGAAGAACTAGAGATGGGGTTGTAGATAGCGGGATCCGAAGTGGTTACGCTCATCTCTCCCTAATCGTCGTAAAAAAACGACGTGGAAGACGCCACCTTTGCGAACGCGCCGCATCCAAATGGAATCGGTCGAAGATCTTGGGATGGAAGAGATGTCTTCTCACGAGCCTATTCAACTAAAACCAATCAATAGGCTGCTACGGGGACCGGAACGTGTGCATAGAACAGCGTTCTGACGTGTCTCGTAATAAACAATAGTGATTCCCACGCCGTTTTTTTACGGCGATTAAGGAGAAATGAGTGGAACCACCCCGGATTCCGCGATCTACAACCCAATCTCTGGCTTCTCCCGCGAATTCTTTCGCCAAGTCAGATTCGTAATATGGTGCCTTTAATTTGGCTATTTACCACCATCACAATTTGGTGTTTCCACTCGTTTAAGTTACTCAATGATTGTTTTGGTAGTGTTTGATTTTTTTAAAAAAAAATGAATGGGTCTCTGTTATAAGACACAGGTAAATCTCTTACCGTTCCAAATCAATACCACTTCGTAGCGCTGCTCCAAGGTCAAGATCCGTGTGGGTAATAGCATCGAACACAGTTAGTTGATCACAAATAAACTTACCATCTTTTGCAGCTTCTGTAAAAAAATAATTTCACTAAAAGATTATTGTAATATTCCTGCTCTTTAGCAAAAAAAAAAAACTTGTAAAAATTTATTCTCAGGTGGTATTCTCATAATCGTGTCGAGACCTCTTATCCTATCCTTTCATGGAGAAATCCCTGCACCATCAATTTGTAGTATGGTTGTACCCAAATAAGATCAGTAGATGGTGGATATAGTCATTATTGAGCTATATTATGTTTTTGACGAGGAAATCGATATCGATTTTAAGGTAGTACGAGAAAAAATTTCTCCTTTAATTTAACAAACCTATACATTCTTACCCTTTCTGAAATACATTTCAAAAGAATTTCTAATAAAATATTAAAACTGAGAAAAATTGTCAATTTTAATTAAGTGAAGAAAATCCCACTTATTCGAACAGTTATTCGAACATTATTCAACTTCTCCCATTCGCCTGGTCCAAGATCGGGCGGAGCGGATATTTTTGGAATAATAGGGAACGCTTGTGCTGAATTTATTAAAATTGGTTAAAAACGTCACTGCATTATCCGAATTCCTTCGGGACTTACGCGGAAATCGTTTCATTTCTATTGGCATTTCGCACAAACTTCTTGCGTTCACCAATTGTCGCGCACCATAGTCAAGAAGATATACCTTCATTATATATTATTAAATTATATTATATATAATTGTTATTTGTATAAATTTATTATTATTGTTATTATTATTATTATTATTATTATTATTATTATTATTATTATTATTATTATTATTATTATTATTATTATTATTATTATTATTATTATTATTATTATTATTATTATTATTATTATTATTATTATTATTATTATTATTATTATTATTATTATTATTATTATTATTATTATTATTATTATTATTATTATTATTATTATTATTATTATTATTATTATTATTATTATTATTATTATTATTATTATTATTATTATTATTATTATTATTATTATATTATTATTATTATTATTATTATTATTATTATTATTATTATTATTATTATTATTATTATTATTATTATTATTATTATTATTATTATTATTATTATTATTATTATTATTATTATTATTATTATTATTATTATTATTATTATTATTATTATTATTATTATTATTATTATTATTATTATTATTATTATTATTATTATTATTATTATTATTATTATTATTATTATTATTATTATTATTATTATTATTATTATTATTATTATTATTATTATTATTATTATTATTATTATTATTACTGTTATTATTATTATTATTATTATTATTATTATTATTATTATTATTATTATTATTATTATTATTATTATTATTATTATTATTATTATTATTATTATTATTATTATTATTATTACTGTTATTATTATTATTATTATTATTATTATTATTATTATTATTATTATTATTATTATTATTATTATTATTATTATTATTATTATTATTATTATTATTATTATTATTATTATTATTATTATTATTATTTTTATTATTATTATTATTATTATTATTATTATTATTATTATTATTATTATTATTATTATTATTATTATTATTATTATTATTATTATTATTATTATTATTATTATTATTATTATTATTATTATTATTATTATTATTATTATTATTATCTTAGACTGAGGTAAATTTATACAAAACTTCAAACCTGTGCGTGAGCTGGATCTGGTCTGCTCTCAACCAGCACGCGAGTCCATGTCTTTGACGTATTCCCATATTGGAGTCGAACGACAGCCAAAGTACCTAAGTTAGGATATGTCGTTCGTTACCAGTTAGTTTACTCATACTCATACGATTAGGAAAAGGAGCCAGAAAATAGTAAAGGGTATCTTTTCTTGTAGTGTTTTCTCTTTAATGAAATCTGAAGCACCACTCTCCAGTGCAGTGAAGACGTATAAGTAGAACGCTAAGAAAGAGAAGAAGAATCCAACAGTAAACTTGGGATCTTTTTTTATTGAAGAGATGTGCTGTTTGATCGAATAAATCATCTTCCTTTCAAGGCAAACTCTCCGAAATGTTAGCTGGGGACGAAGGATTATAACAACCTCGTGTCCGGCTCAGGTTAAAAGCAAAAATGCCACAAATATCATCATGCCGAGATTTATTGAAAGTCGTACACAGATACACTAGAAACTTTCGCTGAACGCATGATGATAAATGTAAAAGATAAAGTGCACGGCGTTGGTTAATCCCTATGGGTATGGGCACCTAGATTTAGTTCGTTGAATAATAAATCGACAGACGCAGCAGGCATTGAACATCTTCCGTTAGAAGACTCCAATGCTTTCGCGACAGATCTTTCTTTCCTTCTCACAGTCTTCCTTTTCTGTCCTTCTCGCCTAATCGAAGGCGCGTTGTACTAAGTGTGGGTGTAAGGGATAAAGTGTCTGACATTAAAGGCATCACCCCACGAATCTGAGGTGGTACGGATTTCAGGTGAAGAGTTCCTATACGGGGTCGTAGATTATGGAGAAGAGGGTGACTCCGTTCATTTCTTCCTAATTGCGCGCCGGAACGTTTGAAACCGTATCCCTTCTCTCCATAGTTTACGACTCCAGTAGAGACATAACACAGCTGAAACCCGCACCATCCCAGATTCGTGGGATGATGCCTTTAATCAATCTGCTCTGGATGCGCCATTGCGTTCACTTCAAATCAGAATAGTTTGGTGTTTACGAACGCTTGCGCAGCGTATACAGTGACTTGTGGGAGGTATCCGATGTTTAGTCGTGGTGTCGTCTCAAAGCGACATGAAACACAGCGCGGTTACATAAGCGACGCAGTGAAGATGGCGGTTGGAATCGTTGTGGAACCATCACGAACTAGCAAGGGTCCTCACTCGACCCTAACCGCTACGCTCCAACGCGGCGCGTAGCGGTTAGGATGGGATTAGGTGCAGCCACTTACGGAACTGTAAATTGCTTCACGGCATTTTGTCCCACTATATCAAGTGCTTTTATCCTCCCAGATAAGTCTGATATCAATTTATCCACCCCAGCTGAATAAAATTGGCTTGGTCTAGGACAGTTTCGAATCGTTCACCAATCTTGCGGTCACAGCGGAACCTCTTACCAACTGCAGTGCACCCGTCCGGCATCGTGCTTATCCCAGCTAAACGCATTCGGCGCCAACTACATCTAAGCTGTGCAAAGCATGTTTTGCAGCTGCGATGAAAAGATTTGAGGAAATTGTTTGTGGGTTTTGTTTTCGACTAAGGTTGATGGACCGGGGAGGGAATGTGCATGTTAAACAAAAAATGATCGTGTACTGGGTGAGAATCAGCCGCACAGAATGAGCTGGGAAAAAACAATGGATCGGTTCATTCGCCATTGTTGTAAATAAAATACAATGATAATGAGATAGTTCTTGTGGTGCTCTGAAAAAAGCCAGCAGAAAATGCGAAATTCTAGAAAAAACCCTATTAAAAATAGTGCTTGAGTAGCTCTGATTCCTTGATTGATGATGATTCCACAAATTAAAAGAAAACACTGAGGATGAAGATTTATACTCGCCTCTCTGGATTGATTTCAATGGTTGATGTTGAAATAATCTTGTTGCTATAATAATTGCGTTTCTTTCCTCAAAAGAAGGAGTTAACCACATTTCTCCTACACCTTAAACAAAAGAAATTGCTATGAACTAAGTCTAAACATCTAGAAGAAACATACTCGATGCTGATGCAATAAAGCCGTCGAAATAACCTTCCCTGCCAGTTCTAATTTGTAGTGGTGGCAGTCCTTGCACTAAAAAAGTGCTTGGGTAGCTTTGATTCGTTCCTAAACTGCTCGGATTTCATCCAACAGATAGCTATAAGGATGTAACACGACGACGTGGGAAGAGGCACCCAGAGATACTTAAAGTTCGTCGCAGGATCTGAGCTTGAGGTCTAGAAGAGGTTCCCAAACATTAAAGGCATCACTCAAGGAATGTGAGGTGGTACGGATTTCAGGTGGAGTAATCGTATACGGGATCGTAGATTATGGAGAGGAGGGTGATTCCGTCCATTTCTTCCTAATTGCCGTAAAAAACGGCACGGAAGATACGGCTTCGAGAGTTCCGGCGCGTTACTTCCTACAACGAGTTCGATTGGAGCGCGCCAGTCTTATGCACGCGCCGAACCTTCCGGGCCGTTTTTACGGCAATTAGGAAGAAATGGACTGAATTACCCCCCCCCCCCCCCTCCATAGTCTGCTATACCGTACACGAATACTCCACCTGAAATCCGTACCACCTCAGATTCGTGGCGTGATGCGTTTAAACGATCACGTGTCGCGAAAGCGCTTTGTACCGCTGGTCCTCAGCAGAAAAGCAGTTGGTCCTGGACAGCCGGGGCCTCTTCCCTGTCTTCTTAACACGAACCCAGCACTGCTTTGTACATATCGGTAATAATGAAAGAAATGAAATGGGAGTACATTCATTGATAGGTAAGGTGTTCGTTGTAAACAACGACCAGAATGAACATGTCCCAAATGAAAAGCAAGCAGTGATGATAAAACTAAAATGTGAAAGTGCCTCTACCGTACTACTTCCAACACAGGTGCGGGAATTCATGAAATATCCACAATTTTAATGAGCTACGGCAACCAGGATTAAAAAAAAACAAGAGCTAACTCACTGCCTTATGGTTGAGTTGCTGTTCGATTATGGGTTGATGGATCTGAGCGTGTTTGACCAACAACAGGTGCCCTACTCGATCGAGATCGTTCGGATCGAGACCACCACATACCGCTGTTCTCTCGTACCTCTCCAATAAAACGCATTGATTTTATTTTTTTGATTTTTCGATCATCGATTGTGCATTTAAGATTAGATTTAAGCAGCAGTAGGCGAATTTGGGACCTATATGTCTTCGAGAAAAGATTCGTTTCAATTCTAAATTAATTGTTCTTGAATGATCATAACACAATTGTTGATCACGTTGATATTTTTAAGCTGTTGAATAATTAAATCATTATTTTCTAAAAAAAAAACACTGGTTATTCACAGTGAAATTTTTGTTTTTCTTTTTGTTCTTACTATTTTCATTTTCTTTTAAAGAATTTTTATTTGTTATTCATTATTTTTTGGAAAGTTAAACTTGGAATATTTTAAACCCTTCACAACTATACAATATAAATGTAATATATTTCTCTGAAATCTTAATAGTATTTCACGTCATAATCTTTCCCTCGTGTACCTCGTATACCTGTGCCTTCCAAGTAGTGCTATCGAAATTCCACGTCGTTTTCCTGCCGTATGTTCGGGAATCGCCTCATGATTCCTACCAGGTTCCTCAAAATAAGTTGAATTCAAGCGTTTAAACTCATATATTACCCGTATGATCTGTTTCAAACAAGCTGACTTTTAATGTTCGTATTAGAGATATTCACCATGATCACGTCATCCCGGAAATCTGCTTGAATAATGCTGAACAGCAGCCCTTAAGCTGTCAGAAGCACTTAAAGGCATCATCCCACAAATCTGAGGTGGTACGGATTTCAGGTGTAGTATTCGTATACGTTATCGTAGATTATGGAGAAGGAGGTGGTTCCGTCCATTTCTTCCAAATTACCGTAAAAAACGGCCCGAAAGATACGGCTTCGGGCGCTGTGACGCACTATTTTCTACAAGGAGTTCGATTGAAGCGCGCCAGTCTTGTGCACGCGTCGCATCCTCCGGCCGTTTTCTAAGGCAATTAGGAAGAAATGGACGGGATCACCCCTCTCTCCATAATCTCCCGTCCCGTATACGAATACTCCACCTGAAATCCGTACCACCTCAGATTCGTGGGGTGACGCCTTTAACTACAAATGACAATTAAATGAATTCTTCAGAACTGCACTATTGACATTTTTTAAATGAGAATACTACAATAAGAAACAGTTCTAAATGAGAGAGCCAAACGTTATTTATAACAACAATGAGTTTGTTTGTGTGGCAGAAATTTACGGACGATGCTCCATCCTTATAACTTTCCACTTCACTTGATGTGAGCGAAGAGAGAAGGGACCCTCACAAAAAGTCTTAGAATTTCAGCGTTAGCTGAACGTTCAGAACCATATATACCGTATATACATTGTATGAATACGTATAACGATGAGGTCAGACTATAATCTCAGTCTCAGCAACCGATCTGAGCAAAAATACGTTGGAATCTGAATGAAGCTCGTTATTTTCGCAACAAAAAAAAAACAGATTTTGGAAAAGTATGAAACATCCTTCATATAAAAAATGTACACAAGAAATAAACTAAAATACACGTTCAGGAATTAGGTTCAATTATCTTCTTAATCCCCTAAAAATGTTGTATAAGACAACATGTGCATGGTAACAATGGATCAAAACAAGTACGGATAAAAGAATAATAAGATAATTATACTACAAAAATCCAGGAACGCAGCAACACCAACTCAGCAAAAAATGTAGAGAATTATTACAAAAATTCTTAGAGATTACTACAGAGATTAATGGGCGCGTATGATATGACGTAGAAGCATATATAAAACAACGATACAATTGGAATATCACAATAACAACATAACATCACACTAACAATATAAGAAAAACAACAAATTTGAATACTCTCAAAAAACTGGAACTTAATCTGAATTTAAAAAAAAAACCATGAAATCATCGTTTCATTTCATCAATGTTTAAATTTCGAGAAAAAAGAACGAATGAAGCGTCATTAGGAAAAGTACTAATTTAATTTTACAGGAAATGTCAATACTTTTAATTACTACTGATCACTGAAGGTGAGCGAAGCGAGCACCACAAGAAGTCTATTGTCTGGTGGTACCCGGACGTTCAGGCTTTCATAACAATAACGTAAACAGCCATGGAGTGGCGGTTCAACAAAACAAAAAATGAATTACGATACCCTTCTATGTTTCAATATGAACTTCACTAACACTTCTCCGGTTTTCCAAACTTTTTCCTTCTCTTTGGTGGCAATTCATCTTCCTCTTCCTGGAATAAAATGCTCCCAAAAAACGTATAAAAAACTGAAGACGTTATAAGTTTTTTTTGAACTGAAACAGAACCTTCACTTCCACTTTTCCTTCTTCTTGTTGTTTCACACCGTCCACAATTTTCGCCTTCTTGCAAGGTTCCGTATTTTCCTTTAAAAGTCATATGAATGAGAATAAATGTGACATTCCCAAAAAGTACATTTGAAGTACTCTTTTAATGGCAGCATATCACGAAATTGATGATGTTCCGATCTCTTTGATACAATATAGAGTTCGAGATGTAGATTACAAGTATAAGAGTGACCACGAACAATTCCCTTGAAAAAAGGCGAAAAGAAAGTTTTTTAAGTTTTAGTTTTTAAAGGGTGCGATAGAACGAACCGAGTATTAAAGCGAATAGATGGACTGCTGAGGAAACCGGAACGTGTACAAGCAGCGCATTCTAATGCACCTCGTAGGAACTGAGGGCTTCCCAGACCATTTCCCAGCACGTTTAAAGGTATCACCCCACGAATCTTGGTTGATGCGGGTTTCAGGTGGATTATGCCTATACGGGGTCGTAGATTATAGGGAGGAAGGTGATTCCGTCCATTTCTTCTTAAATGCCCTTAAAAAATGGCCAGGAAGATGCGGTGCATGCACAAGGCTGGCGCGCTCCAATCGAACTCGTTGCAGAAAACAGCGCCCCGGAACGCGCGAAGCCGCATCTTCCGGGCCTTTTTTACGGCAATTAGGAACAAATGGACGGAATAACCCCCCTCCCCCCAACCCATAATCTACGACCCCGCGTAGGCATAACCCACCTGAAACCCACACCACCCCAGATGCATGTGGAGGGTCACGTTCGTACTCGTAATCTACAACCTGAACTCTTAAACTGTCTCACAGAGACACCAATTTTATGATACGTTGACTTTAAATGATGAGCAATTATATTTTATCGTGAAAAGCCCGTGACACTAAGTTCTCAAAAGACAAATCGCTCTCTTACGCCTAGTAGGAGCACTTACCACCAAAAGAGTAAACTCGCAAGCCTAGAATATAATAAATGACTTTTTGCAACGTCCTATGAAAATCAGCAGCGCTTCATATCTTCAGGAAAACCTTATGCTGTTAATTCACCTCTTCAGCAGCTGCCTCTTCTCTTCGCTTCTTTGACTTAGTCACTTTTCTTCTTTTCAATGCAGGTTGATCTTCGTCATCTCTCTAAATGAAAAAGAAATGAGTGACAAGCAAAACGAGAAAGCAAGAGGTCATGCAATGTTCGTCGCAGAAGCCTACCGCTCCGACCACAATCGCTTCATCCTCTTTACGTTTTCTATGGGGAACACATAAATGTTGTTTCCTCACAGAATTTTGATCATCATCACTCACAACCAATTTTTTCCATGTACATTCGTCGGTTGACTCATCACCATCAGATGCACTTCCTGATGAATCCTCGCTGTCACAATTCATTTCATTCTTAAACGAAATTTCTACGCTAGATTCAGAAGTCTACCATACATTTCTCACCTTTAATTCTCTCCATTCCTGTTCGTCGTTTTTCTCTATGACTGTTAACAGACTAGGCAATTCAGATCTGATTAGAACTCTGTTGAGCCGAGTTTTACAGTAGACCTTAAACAACTCATTTGCAACTAGTAACCAAATATTTTAGTTAGGAACATTAAATAATCACCTTACTGGCAAGCTTCTTCGTGTCTATTTCATGAATTCGAACGAATCGGTCAATGCCACAAGTTGCTACGTAAGGAGCAGTTGGGTGCGCATCTATTGAGCGGATGGCCCCAGCTTGCCCTTTGTATTTGCAAACAGGATTAACTAGAAAAAAAATTGATTAAAAACAATTGGATTGCAGTGATAGGTTTGATTTTGGATTTTGGTTTATTTTAGTAGATTTAATACCTAGGCCAGATTTATCTACTGAGCTAACGAAAAGTAAAGACTAAAATTGAACTCTACCACTATGAAATTTTCTAACTACTCCTTCTCAAACCTTACATTGTCCCTAATGTAATTTTTTTCTTCGTTTTTGCAAAATACGGATGTTAGGTATTCGGCATTTCGTGATTTTCGTGATCCGCAACACCACCGAACAAAGTTCCAACTCTAAGCTATAGTAGGACATTAAGTCGCGCACGCAATTGCGTTTTTATTTACGTGTTTCGTGTGCATGCACAAATGCACCGCAACTACACTCGTGATTCCTGTCGTTTTGACCCAAGAATACACAAGAACATGTCAGTTTCATACATTTGCAAAATCTTGCCAATTGGCTTTAGATCTCCTAGTATTCTGTTGTACCAGGACTATGTACCTGTCCAAAGTTTTCTACAGATTCTGGATTTCGATGGTCTTGTATTATGACACTGATATATACGTAAATTGAAACGCCAAAAATATTCAAGAAGAAATCTCAGTAATTTTTCTGTTAATCTAATTTCTAATAATAACAACAATCTCACACACTTGAAGAGGAATGATCCTTTGTCTCAGAAGAAGAGGCAGAATAGAGTTAATAATCTATACCTAACCTAATAAATTAAGTTAATAATAATGTTAATCTCATCTAAAACTCAGCTAGAGGAATGAAAAGCAAATAAAAATCAACTGCGGTCAAAAAGTAAAGTCAACGTTCCAGAAAATAGAGGCATTAATCAATAAAGTTACTAATTGGATATTAAGACTCACTTTTGCTTCGCAAATCAAAAAGTCCCATTTCACCAATAGAATTAGCTGCCAGAATGTGATTGTTTCTGTAGCATCGACTAACAGCAGTGATCGGAACGTCCATGAATGGAATTTTCTTAACTGGTCGACGTTGCGCACGAGGATCGTACAATCGTATCTGCAATATTCACGAAGTAGAACGACTAACTACTCATATACGTCGAACTTTTGGTCCTCTCACGATTTCAACCTCAAAAAATCTATTGGATACAATACCTAAAAGCTAATTATGTCTCAAATGCGAGAACTCTCTCAAGTAAGTAAATGCCAAGAAAATGTGCACCTTCCATTTCACAGATCGGAGTCGAGGTCACATTTCCACACTTTCCAAAGTCCAGAGGAGTCTTCTCCTGGATTTTGGAAAGTGTGAAGTACAGTAGAGTCAGTTAACTTGAGCGAAGTCAAGTATTCAGGCCATCCGATAAGATTTCCAACGAAGACTTATGCATCCTCCTAGTACTCTCCTTGTTGATATCTCTTACACGACTATTCCAGGCTATTTTGGACCTTGAACCGACAACATCGTACAAAAATGAAGCTTATAGTAGTTAGTTATTAGTATAAAAGAAAGTTACCAGAACGAATGAGGATACATAACATGCCCGTGGCCTTTCTTTAGAAAAAAAGTAGATGGAGTTTCACTGAGTCAAACACGCTTATCGTAAATCCTCTCAGCAAACTCATGGAAGTACTTCAAATGTGTCTGTGTTTAATTATGGTGAGCTAAAGTTGGTAGTTCGAGAAAGATGCTCTTTTTGCACCATCTTAACATATAACACAAAACAACCCTTCAGGTTTTAAACGTAAGATAGAAATAGTGCTAAGCGTACTCGTGGAGAT
Source organism: Necator americanus (assembly GCF_031761385.1). Taxonomy (NCBI): domain Eukaryota; kingdom Metazoa; phylum Nematoda; class Chromadorea; order Rhabditida; family Ancylostomatidae; genus Necator; species Necator americanus. Next base: position 5,155,214 of record NC_087375.1, on the reverse strand, counting down.
AATACCTATACATATCTCATCTTCACCTAACAATATTACTGTTAGTTAGTAATAGTTCTCACCTCATGTACTTTCGTCGCTTCCACAATAGTACCAGACTCATTAACATATCGTGCATCCGTGCACATTACAGGTACCTCCAATCCAAGCTTATCTAGCGGTACCTGGAGGCAATACTAACATTTATTCAAGAAAAACTCCACGAAAATCGAACTAACGTTTCTTGCCGACCACACATGCTTTCCCGTTTCCATATCCCATGTTTTTATCAAATGTTTTGAACCACCGGTAAGAAGTTCTTTGCGCTCATTTGAACCTTTGAAAACAAAAAGTTCAGTGAAGATAGCGTAATAAATAATCATAAAAAAAGTATAGAAGTACCTCTCATCACTTTCACACCTACACCTGCTTCCCATTCCCCAGTACTTTCGCCAGATTCGTTCCAAACTTTGACCTGGCCCGATTCCACACAAGAAATGAATTTTCCGCTATAATTCCATGAATAACCTTAGGAAATATGGCTACCAAGTTGAAAATTAAGCCATTCGCAAAAAAAAAAACTGTACAAAATCTACAAAGGTATGTAACATGTTCGAAGACTACTTGTTCAGGCTATGCAACCCTTGCACTGCGCCTTCGCCTCCTGTTATCTTGAACATGGGATCGAACGTGTTTTTCTGAGCGTCATACAACTTCAAACTGCGATCGAGTAAGGCTGCCAATACTTCTGACTGAAAATTAATATGTGGACCAATAACTTAATGCAAACGACGTTTACTTTCAATAAAACTATGGAGATGAAGTTAAACTCTGCTCCGCTAACCAAGTTTTTTTGAGGACTCAGAAATTAGTAAATTGTCAAATTTTTGTGAAGAAAGAGTAGCAGAATCTGTTGTAAGGCTGAATTCGATTTCTACCTGTCCCGTGCCTGTCCAGATCATGCTTGTAATTTCATCTTGCTTTGGAGCCAAAGTTTTGATTGGCGATAAATTCGTGAACGAATTTTCACGAAAGTTTATCCCTGAAATGCTAAACATTGGGCAAAAATTTTGGAACAGTGGATTGTCTGCACAGGAAGTTACAAAAATTTCTGTTTCTCTGTACCCGTTCTGTTTTAGCACAACCATCGCAGAAGGGAAATGGTTGGTGAGGCGACAAAAGGAACACAAACTCTGACAAAGGCTGCGTACCTTTCAAAGCGCCGGTAGACGCAGCCACTATGCAATCCATACGAGTGCTATTCCTGTAAATCACGCTGAAAAACCTGGATGAAACCTAAACATAAGATGAATTAAGGATAAGAAATATGATCTATGCTTGAAGACCATTATTTGGGCGCAACAACAGCTACGAAATAATATTCATTAAGTCACAAAAAAATTCACCAAGAAAAAATGGATGAGATCATGTAATTAGAGAGAATTAAGAATGAGAATTAAGAATCACCACCGGGGTATAGCAACAATAATGCAGAGGAATCACATAAAGTACTAATTAAATTTATCGTGATTGTAGGGCCAAACGCATAAGTTTCGAAGGATCACCATCGGTAGCTGCGATATGATCAAATGGCGCCGATCCGTGTACAAGAAGAATCGGACGTTGTTGTGACGATGATAAGTCATACGAGGTAAGCTTCCGTTTCTAAGAAGAAAAAAAATTAAAACTTTCCGCAAAAAAAAAGCTATCAGGCTCGCCAGAGGATTCCCTCACAAAACTTCTAATTATTTTCAATAACAAGCTGTTTTATGGCAGATAGTTTCTTTGGTCTACAGTGAGAAACCCATTCATAACATAATTACTTCGGTCGTGATGCCAGGGGCGATGACTGGTGCAGAATTCGTTGTTGAAATCCTGACAGTCCTGCTCTTTAAACTATTGACAGAGTCGAATAGAACCCAGCTGTTTATTATGATATTCGTGGATTTAAAAAGTCGAAGTTATACAAAATATTCAGAAAATCGGAAAGTTCTATTATAAGAAACACAATGATAAAAGGAAGGAGTTAACAGATTGGGGAATCGAAAACTCGAGTACCCAAGAATTCAAGATGAATTAGCTAGCCGTATACTGCTTCTGTGCTTACGTTAATCAAGAAGCCCTCTTGGAACGAAATGTTGATCTGACTTGCTGCTGTTCTACTACTTTTTCAATATTACTCGTAGTAGAAGATAGATCGGGGTTGTCGCTTACTAACAGCCTACGGTTTACGATGGATGCGCCTTTCATCCACCGAAGCCATAGACCGTCATCTCAAAATACCGAAGCAAAGAAATTAAATTAAATTAAATTAAATTAAATTAAAGAATGAAAGTTTCACAAGGAAATAAGATGGAACCTTTATTTGCCTGACGTTTCGGCTTTTTCGCCGTATTCAGAGGCATAAATAGAGGATATCTAAACACAGACAGAATATGCCGAGGTTTCAAGACAAAAGAACATTCGAACTTTCACAAGGGAACTTTTGCCGAGCACAGTAAAAAAAAGGTCATAAACGTACCCTAACTTGTTTCTTCTTGTTGTCTTCGACAACCAATTGCTCGGCAACAAAATTGTCAACTGAACCAAACAAACACTGTATCAAAATCTGTAGTTGAGCCTGTACACTTCGAACAACCAATGATTTGCATCTAAAGGGAAATTGTACGTCTTGAAAAGAGAAAAAAATTTATTTTCCACGAACCTGCTTACTATTTGCCAAGCTCTATACATTTCATTACGTAGCTGTTTTGGGGATCCTGATTCCACAGCCAAAATGTGTAGTCGACTAACTGCGTGTACCAAAAGCGCTCTTTGTCTTTCCTTTAAGATAAATTCTCTGGAAATAACATATTTCATCCTTGATCAAAAAGAAACAACTATTGAAACCAACTCGCTGCGACTTTCCACGTTTCCAACGAGTGTAATGATGACACTGATAATAAGGGGTATGTCTTTAAACTGGTATGCCAAGCTCATCGTAAGCTGTAAGGCCCTTTCCACATGGTATGGGAACGATCCCGAACGATCGATATCCTGCGAAGTTATCTCTACGACATTCTAAAAAGAACTTCATTAAACAATGGTTTCACCAGAAGATCTAACAGTTTGATTTTTTGAAAAAAATTTGGTAAAAAGCCCACAGTTAAATTTCTTCCCCTTCAAAATTGTGTATGGAAAATTTGGAAGTTTAATATGCAATCATCTATTGCTATCCATAAATTCCTATGTTCTCTAAAAAAAGACGTTTATGTAACATTTCGATTAAATAGGATCGTTACTTTAGTGCGCAGTTAACACTTCAGAGCATCTAAACAGCGAGAAATGGTGGAGGTGGGACGAATATAATTTGCAAATTAATTCCTAGTTCTTAGCACAGCTTCAGAATTTTTTTCCAGATCTACTTTGATGAATCTGTCGGGAAGGAAACCTCGCAGATGTTCGAGGCTGAGAACCTTTTCTTCAACAAGTTATTTCTAAGACCTGTCCCATCCCTTAATCATCTATTTCATACCTTCCACGAATTTTATCAGAAGCAAGAACCCGGGTACCAAAATTTTCAAGGAATGAAGATCGCTTATTTCCACTTTCTTAAAACTCAAATTCTATACATTCTAGACAATTGAATAACATCAATTATGTCTGTTGTTCACTAAAAATGCAATGGGATTGTCGTAATGCGGAATGAAGACTAAATTTTAAGAAAAAAAAAGGTTCGAATGATGTTAAAGACCTTTTATACAAAAAAAAAAATAGAAACTAACATCAAATAAAGAGTCTTCTCGCTTTTTTCGTCTGAAGATGTGCTTTGTCAAATGGCTGTACGCCGCCTCTGCGTTTCCTCTGCTAAGCTCCATCTCGGCCAATCGGTAATACGATTTCATATGCGGGAAGCGATCACACACCAACTGAAACGGACCAGATAATAACTATTCACTCCAATTAAACCAACTAGATAGTAACTATCGCTTTTTTTTTGTAGAAAGAAGATCTCGAATAGAGTTTTGCTCCTTTCCTAATCGACAATGCAACCAACTCAACTTAACAGTAAACTACGTAGTAGCTTTTGGAAAAGTGATGGTCTAGATCTTTTCACTTCACAAATTAAGTGAAGTCTGCTACTGTTTTGTTGCATATTTTGTTTTTTTTTCAATTAGAATTAAATCATTTATCTTTATTTTTTTTGAGAGGAAAAGATAGAAGACCTCTGTAGTAGATTCTGGTGTTTGGACGCTTATATTCGTTTGGCCGCCATCCCAACAATACAGTACCAGAAAAACACAAAAACAGCACTTTAGCTGCGAAATCCATAATGAAAAAGGATATTAATCAATGATTGCTAGCAAATCTGAAGAAATTAGGTCTGCATCAACTTCTACCACTGTCTTTCCTTACTGGGAAAATTCCAGCGCATAGTGATGAGGGTGTTTCCTCAAGGCCAAATAGGTGGCTAAACGAAGACCAAGAGCTGCCTTGCGGTTGTTGTTGCGGTTGCTCCAGCACACCGCTAAAGCCTAACCCACATGGATCAAGTTAAAATTTAATCAAAGGGTTTACGGAATCATTAAAAAAAACTATTTCATCACAAAAATTGCGATTACTGAGGAGAATCGGCATCATGCTCGACGATAAATCTCGCAAAGTGTCGAATAGCGATGAGTAGAGTAGATGGATTCTGCGCTACCTCCTACTGTAGACTTAAGAAACCTAGATAGTGTTATGTTTAGGCTCAACACACGTCAGCGAAAACACGGTCAACTGCGTCAGGATAATATTGTGATGATATCAGCCCGTCGATTGCGTCAAGTAAGACGAATACATACTGTCATTAAAGTATGATCGTATGTAAATGTATATATAATATATCAGAGTATGATATGAATCGCCAATTTGCACCTGCATCCGAAAGAGAATTCTAACAAACACTCGGAGATCAAGTACCACAATTTTGGACAGCTAAACCGTTTCATTACGTACTTTTCTATGCTGCTAGATCCCACACACTTACTCAGGGCATGGAGTCGAGATAGAATGTGCAGTTAAAGTTATGAGACAACTTTTGAACGGAAGATAAGTGTTGTAGCGAGCGATTATGAGGAGAGAGGCAATGCAAGGGAGGCTCCGAATATCGTCCAAGGTGATGGTCTGGTTTCTCTTTTTGTAACGTGTGCAAATGGACAGAACCTGACCCATAGAGATAATCGATGGTGCTGTACACGATTGTACGTAGCTCGTAGACGATCCAACCAAGCAGCAGTCGATTATTACAGCCTTTTTGCATATACGCCGCAAATCAACAACCGACTTTCTGGAATACGAAGAAAACTTGCCTATAGGATATTTGATGGCGGACAACGGTGCTTCGTGGATAGTATACTCGCGCAATGATCGATACTGACCTACTTTTCCTATGAAGCCAATTAAAACATGACAGCTGAGGTTTTTACCCGCTGACCACAAATTCTCCAAATACCAAAAAAAAACTTCCAATCTTTTCGAGCTTCATAAAATAATCTATGGAAATATCCCAGGTTAGTTGGTTATTCGATGTTTTTGAGCACTCATTACTTATTTACATAATTTCATTATCGTTAATAAACTTATTAAATATATTCCCTAGATTAGATCAAATTAAATTAATCAATCTTTATTTTGATTAACTTCCTACATTATTCTGAAGAAATAGAATCGTCTGCTGTTCCATTATGTATCAAATTGAGTTCCCCGAATACCCTAAATGAGATGCATACTGTCGAGAAGAATAAAAATCAACGCTGAGTGACTATTTTAATCATTTACGTTCTAACATCAAGCTACGAAGAAAATAAACTCAAAGTTTCTTTATGGACCTAGATAAGTGCCGAACTCAGAGGATTTCTGATGTTATATTGACAGCAAAGACCACGCACGACTACTCACAATTCCAACAGCCCTCCTCTCTATACTGGGAGTCACCGACGAAGAATGCCATAACAAAATCGATGGTACCATTGTTAATGTTGAAGCTTTGCCAGAGACAAACGTTAGCTTGCCTACGAATCCACGCAGATTTTCCGGAGAAGCGATGTAGGAAGAGCAACAGTGCTGACCGAAGTGTAGAGACGAGAAAGAGCATTGATTGTTCATTTCACGACTTCGCAATAAGGCAAAAGTGATTTCTCATCAGGAACTTAAAAGCAGCATACCACGATTTTGGGATCTCTACAGAAAGATAGCGTTACAGGCACAGAACACGAATATGAGCGCCATCACGCTCAATTACTCCTGATTTATGTGTAGTATGCTACCTTTGAATGGGACAATCGAACAGCGAGAAGTGCCACCTATAATTTCTTTTCTAATCTCTTCGACACCCGTGCCCGCTTGCCTCCTGACCATGTGTGCAAGGATAGACGTATTATGGTGTTACAGTATACCACACTAGTATACTACTAAAAACAAATATTCTGCCCATAATCGACCACAATCATTAGCGTATGCGATAGATGAGGTTTCAATAGACATAGGAAGATACAAAAGGGAAATCATTAAAGCGATGAAATGGATGTTTTCGTTCTGACTGACTATTATATTTGTAACCAGCGCATAGAGGAAAGGAAGGAAGCACCAAACACAACTACTAGCCAGGATTCTAGTTTAGCCATCACGCTTAATCCAATGTCGCACTGCCCCGAGAATCTCTTTGAAAATATACAAAGTAGTACAAAGATGAATAATATAACAACAAATATTATAAATATTATTGGAGAAATAGTATAAAAAGTTATACTACAAATATTAAATAAACAAGTAATCGTACCTCGAATCCTCGGTGACATAAATTCCATATCTCATCCAAAACATCTACGCGAGTTATGAGATCACTGACCTGCAAAATTAATCTCGAGACAACATTACACCATTGGTCGAAAATTCGCGTGACAAGTGGCTAGAAAGTGTCAATAAATAAATAAATAAATAAATAAATAAATAAATAATAGACAGACAAATAAATAAGTAAATAAATTAATAAATAATAAATAAACAGATAAAAAAATAAATGATAAATATATAGGCAGATAAACAAATAAACTAATGAATAAATAAATAAATAAACGTTATTCGGCATCGAGGCAGAACAGCAACATCTACCAAAAATATCTTGAGGCGCCCTAGTAGCAAAACACACGACAAACCTAATGAAAAAAGAGGAATTTTGTTGAAAAAAAAGAAGAAAAGAGATCCGAAAGACGGGTGAGTGGAGACAGCCTTGCTCCCGCTTTCACCGAAGACGCAACGCATCCGACGTTACGTTCGTTCAATGCCGAATGTAAAAAGAAGATGTAAGACTTACAACAATCGCAACATCATCTTCTTCAATGTTCTCTTCGCAGTTAATAGTCAAATTTATTACAGTTTCATGAATTTCAGGATGAGACGTAAAGAGAGAGAGATTGCTGCGCACCACCTAAACATATATTATTAAATTGGGCCTTTCAAGAAAGGGTCAAACAACTTAACTCAGCAGATCAAACATTACAAGTGCACAATGAATTTGTTATAAATACCTTATGTGATTGCATGGTTCTGAGGTACGCAAGTAGAGATACCAAAACGTTCAGCGGGGGTGAAGGACTGAAGAATTTGATTAAAAGAGAAGAATAATTAGGTGCACATCGACAACATTCACTTAAAAATCATTACCAACCATAGAACTTTCGTAAAACCTTCTCTCTCCCGAAAAATCAAATAAGCACAGAAAAGCAAAAGCAAATTTGCGCATCAGGTTCATGCATAAATTTTAACAGTACAGCGCTAATCACATTCAGCAGTGTTGTAAATTGAAGACAACGATCGTGGAAATATCTGTTACAAATACAGGGAAAGGATGGACGAGGTGATCAGATTATCCGACGAAACAATAATTTACATGCATGTGAACAATAAAAAGAAAACGCATGGAGTAATTTCCACTCAATAATCACTCGTATGGTAGTAAAGGATTGGTTCGATTTCAAACCGCTGACAGTGTGGTCGTAGAGTAAGGTCTTACCAACTGAGCTAACCCGCATACGAATCTATTACCTACAAAGGGAGTTGTTGTGTGCGCTAAAGTTACTAAAAGGAAAACCCAATATGTGAATTGTTCCAAATAAGGTCTCGTATTCTCATTTTCTGGAACAATTTGAGGCAATTAAATTTTGTTCCAAAAGAAATTCTTCTAAAATGTATATTATTGCAATTTCACTCACGTTCTACATAAATATTTCCAAACTGTCGCATGTATCTGGTAATGAAGTTCTACCGGCTCAATATTCTGTTGTTTCTTTGTATTGATTTTGATGGGATAAAAGAAGTCGGACAGCTCACATGAGCATGCTGCTTCATATAGACCATCCAGAACCTAGAAAGTTCTTGTAAACAAATCACAATTGTTGCAAAAAAAAAAACTAAAAAACTAAACAAGGAAAAATTAAATTGGACAAAAGCGGTATGTAATTCTACACGGAATATCCTTCCTTACCTTGATCACATCGTTTACGTTCAACTTAGCATGCAGTTTCGCTATGAAAAAGTACCCTAACCACTGATATTCGCAAATTCCACTCGCCTCACCATGGGTCTGAAGAAGAAAATGAATCGCAAAGAATCAGTTTAAACTTTACCCAGAAATACGAACCATTCAGCGATTCTGGAAGGAATAAACTAAGAGATTAGATTAAGATTAACCTGGGCCAAAGCTTCTTCAAAAAGAGAAAGGGAAGCGCTGCGAAGACCATTCAACAGTGTTTGTGCACGGCGTAACCGCCAGTCGTCCGAAGGAAGCTAATACAGCATATATGAGAGAGCAAAACCAAACTATTTTGAAACTGCAGATGCAAGTTACCGTTAGAAAGTAGCGTGATAGCCGAGTAGCGATTTGATACAAAGTGCTTGCCAACTGGAAGAAAACAACGCCTATTTTATTGTCAATGAGAAGTGAAATCCGAAAAGGTAAGACGTGCCACGTCCATTCGAGGTACAACAAATCATCATCCATCTAAACAACTATGTAAACATTGGCTCCAACAACAGTACACTAAGCTGATATGAAGTGAATGCTGTGGGATAATTGGAATTCGTTCCTAAGTTTCATATTCATTTTCATCACCTGGGAGAGAATCTCAAGAAAAATCCAAGGATTCAAAGAGACTAGATCCCACCTTGAAAACAATATTTTTATGACTAATACTCACAAGCTTTGTATAGCAGAATCAAAATGAAGTGAAGTATGGTGCAGTTGTGTAAGCGATTACGCTCGAAGCGGCGCGACGGAGATAGAGGTTGGAATCTAGGTGGGAGCATCGCGAACTGCAGCAATGAAAGGTGATAACAGGGGTCCTCACTCGGTCGTAACCGCTACGCTCCACCGCACCGCTCCGAGCGCAACCGCTTACGCAATTGCAGTGCTAGATGTCGTTTTGACTCACTATACCTACTGTATCTCACTATACCACTATACTCACTATACCACTATACCTACTGTATCGAGATATCTCAATAAGCCGCAACTGAAACTTCTCTTATACAACTTGTTATTGAAAGTAAAGTAAATACTTAGCATAAAACGTAGGTAACACACTTGAAATATACGATAAACGCTAGTGTAAGCCAGAACAGCCCAGGCACCAGCTGTTATTCGACTTTCCAACGTAGCATGACCACTCGTAAGAAACAGCTGTAATAACACTAAGCATAACAGATTTATAGATTCAACAAAGAAACTCTCACATTACCTTTGAATACTTTTCGATCTCGTCGTGATTACTCTGACGGTAATGATGCAATGCCATCAGGTACCAGATGCAAGCTTGCAAATAAGATTCATCACCTACTGAAGGCCATTGTAGCCTAAAAAATATTTCTACGAAAAGAATACATTTAAAGGCCAGAAATGGAACAATATATGCAATTAAAACAGAAATGCAAATGGTAACTAATAAGAAAAAACTTTACAAGCCGCAAAGAATTTACTCGAAGAAATATGCGTTAATGTGCGGTCAATACGAGTAACAGCAAGAGTACAGAGGGCTTTCCCTAGCTCAGAACAGCAACTGTCACTTGATGGCTCTTAATTATGAGTGATTTCCCATGAGAAAAAAAGTCCCCCCTTATGTAGTTGAAAGGAATGGCTCCATCCAATCCGTACTTGTTCAGCAAGACAGTATCACTGGTCTCAATTGCGTGAGAGAAGGAGGTGTAGAAGAGTGAAAACGACGTAACAACAAGCACGATGTAGTTCCGTAAACGGTTGAGCTCACAGCGGTGTGGTGGAGAGTAGTAGTTAGAATCGAGGAAGGAACCTTGTTGGCACCATTTTTCGCTTCTGTTCACAATGCTCCCACCTCGATTCCAACCGCTTTCTCCACAGCGCCGCTTTGAGGGCAGTCGCTTACTGAATTGAACCGTGCTTTATGTCGTTTTAACCGTACTATGCATATGGAAGAATAGCCTTCCTTTCAAACTTTCTTGCATTTCTAATAGACACGGTAGAAAAACCATTTCTGCGAAAGATCCAACGAAAAGCTTTCGCTGAAGCGCAATGGACGGAATCTCGCAGAGATTGACCTCTTCAAACCGAAACACAAGTAATGAAATAAAACGCAAGCTGCATAACTGAACCAATATGCAACTTTCGTTTTGCTTCACTAAATCTTTGTGAAATTATTTCATTTTGATAGTTTAACCACATCAATTTTTCGTTTCCAGATCCCATTGCCTTTTGAAAAATAAGTCACCTTCTTTTTTGTCAATACTATGGACTCTCGATCCTCTTAGGTCTCAATGGGAGGAGTTTATTTGTACATATAGTAGGGTCAAAACGACATGAAGCACGTACGCAATTGCCTACGCGGCTTCTTTCGAGGCGCTTCGGTGGAGCGTAGTGGCTAGGAGCGTGGTGAAATCCTTGCTGGAACCACCAATCGCTGCAGTTTGCGACGGTCCCAACTCGGTTTCAATTGCTGCCTCAGCCGCGCCGTTTGGAGCGCGTACGCAAATGCACCGCAACTACACTCGTGTTTCATATCGTATTGACCCGACTATACACAAGCAAGTCAAAACGTTAATATGCATAATATATTACCCATACCGATTATTCGCATCTTCTCTCGCAGCATCACACATCCACTTGTTAAATCGCTCAACGACATTCCATCTTTCTTTAGAACACTTAAGAAGTGAAGGAAATTTATTCAGGAGTAAATCGACGACATCGTGCCCGAGGCGTTCCTAAAAACAAATTATTTTCCGTTGAGCGTCCAGATGCTTACCTTTTGCACTGGCCTTATCATCATACTGCGGTAAAGGATGAGGCATTGCAAGTTCCAAAATCATTTTCGAATGCGTTTCCAATTCAAAGGAACTTATAGAACACTCGTGATCTTCCAATGCTCTTCGTCGTTTCGAGTAGCGGCTAAAAAAGGATATATTTAATTCGAGTAGTGAAAAATTACCCACTCTATCGACTTACCCCAGCATACAGTACAAACACTGGGAAATCTCTTCAGAAACGTTGAACCATACCCAAGCATATCGCTCTTGTTGCAGTACGGACATAACGTTTTCATTGGATATACAGGTGTATAATTGTTCCATGAAAAACAGAAGAAAAGCGCCCTAAACCAGATGTCACCTTTATATCGATATAAAAGCTCATATTATTGCGATCACTTGCACAGAAATTAAGTTTCAAATTTTGTTTACGCGTTATGTTAATACTAGGTTAATATACATGTTTCTTCAGATTGTCTAGACCAATTTAGAGAAACATGTTGATATGTACCTTAAATCTAATTTTTTTTGAAGCAATTTTCTTTTTATTTTACTCGATGTTCTAAAACCTTGATTTAGATTTGACCCTGATGCTGCTTATATCATAGATATAACTGAGACTTCAAAAATCTAGCTGAAATTCAAAAAATTACACGAACGCCAGATTTGTTTTTTTTAGGATTAAAATGTAACATAACGTTGTGTATAGCAGCTTGTAGCTAGCAATGTGTGAAGTGAATGTGAATCGAAGTGAATTTCAACGAAATTTCCCATCATCATTATTTAGAGCCACTGTGTTTCACTTCCTACATGAATGTATTTACAGTTATTGGCTTAACCATTATAAATTTTTTTCAAACGGTAATCTTAAATGTTCGAAAAGAAGAGCATGCCTCAACCCCACCCAAAAATTGCACTTCACGTCAATGCATAGGCCGTTAACATATGGTAATAGTGGAAACGTATTTAATGTGAAGGCGATGCTTTTTTTGGTTATGAAGAGTTGTTAGGTTTCTGTTAATCTTCCAAAGACTGCATTAGACAGCGATAACTAGAAGAAAAAGGCTACGTATGGTTACTTTTGAAAGAAATGAAAATATTTAAGTATACTATATGTTATACTACACTATTGACCAGAGAGATGAGACAAAAGTCTAAGAGTTTAAATAATATGAAAGGGAAAATTAAGAGCGAAGGGGATATGCAACTTCAAGTAAACACAATAATTACCTTGTCACAGCCACATGTTTTCGCTTCTCCAAGTTTTTCATGCGCTTTCACCAACACATCCAAAGCTTTACTGGGTAGGCAATCATCATGTTTTAAAGGATCCAATGATTGGATGTACTCCACAGAAACATCTCCTTGAAATAAACTTGAGCTGTATCTATCCGCAGTATTGCCCTAGCAGTGAGTATAAAGCAAGGATCAAACCTTTCAAACGTTTGACAATCCTGTATAACTCTCTCCAAGTATTCCAGTCAGCGCCGTAATTTTCGACATAGGTTAAGCGGCACAAGAAGTAGCCAATTTCTTCGCAATTCTGCTTCGTCACTTGAGACCAGTCAGTATTGTATATAAAATTGAGCAATGAGGTTACTCGAGTGTGTGGTAGCTGCTTGTAGGAAAACAGCAGATGTAGAACTCTAAAATCAACGACTTCTTATATACAGTATCTTACAGCTGATGAAAGCTGATAAAAAAAGAAATTTCCACGTGAAGAAAATCCGTTCCAACACATCTGGAAAGGAAGGTTTTAATATTTTAAAATGTAGTGTAACCTCGATGCGAATCCCATGGCAGAATCGTAATTTTTTACTTTGCAGTAAGCATCCATCAAATATTCTACCATATCTAATAAATCATCTCCATCCATAGAACTGAGATCCACGTCTCGTGTTATTATGGCGATAACCTGGAAGAAAAGGAGGCCTGACACGAAAATGGCACAGTGCAAAGAAAAGCAAACCTCTTCGTATCGAGAACAGCTCCTTAACTGCGAAATAGAAACGATACGGCTGCTCTTCTCTAGTTTATGGATAAATGTCCGGACATCTTCTTTCCCAAACCATCCTACAATGTACTAGTTCAAAATCATAGACATCAAATATACTACACAACGAAATTATGAATGCAAAAAGTGATAACAAGCCAACATTCCCATCTACTGGGAGTAAACGTTTTATTATTATAGACATCATATTAACATCAAATACTGTTGCTATTACTGTCAACTAGTATTGCAATTACTATTATTAAATACTTATTAAATACTACTATCATTATATATTATCGTTATTACTACTATTATTATTTTTAACAGGAATATTCCTCACATTCTGAGAAAGGAAAACATCAATCAACAGGAAAACTATACCTTTAGCAGTGAAAACAAACTCGTCATCATCAATATAGTTGTACAGAAATCGCAGAAAAGAGAGCCTGTAAAACAAACAGGAACGTAGATGTATGCACCAAAAATTTACTGTATAGATCCCCAAATTTTTATAACATAATTACGGGTCGGTGCGGTCACTTTTTTGGTTTTCCAAGACGGGGAAAATGTAGCGCCTATCGAAGAGCACTCTTTTTCGTTTTTTCATTCATCTTTGTTAAGAAAACTAAAAAAAAAGCGACAATGCATTTTTAGAGATTTCTCCAGTCACTGCTTGCGCAGTTATCTTATTCACGACAAGTATAGAACTCAAATTGTTTCTTTCCTTTTTTGTGTTAGGGGTAATTAAAGATAACAAAAAAAAAGCTAGTTCGAAAAGGTCCAAATCAGGCGCGATATACAGAACACATACAAGTTTAGTATGCAGTAGTCATGACAAATTTCCTATTGAAAAAGGAATAGCTGTGATTCCGACTTCCGCCTACTCGTTGAATACCGGTGCTGTTTGCTCTTCGAAATTCCAAAACGAACTTTTGCACACCCTTGGTTAGAAAAAAATACCCACAAAGCTACCGCTGAGGACAGTGAAAAGAATCCACGTGACGTTCCATCGCAAAACATGATTGACATACATTTCCTTTAATCAAGACCACTTTAGTGAGTTACCTTATGTCCTCGTCTGTAACTGCTTTAGCATGACTCCACGCGAATCGCATCACTAGTTCTCTGCAGTTCCACTTCTCTGCGCAATGCCAACGAATGCAGTAGTCCCGCGCATGAGGCTCACCTGGGGGTGCAAGACATCAGAAACAGCCCAAAAACTGATCTACGAGAAGGGAAAAGAAGGAAGACTATTTAAAATTTTGTTATCGTCACTAGTCGATCAATCACATATCTCTAAATTACGGATAATTGTACGAATTCATGAAACAAGACGCACTAACCAAGTTCATCCATTAAGACATGTAAGCGAATATATCTATCGTCGCAAAGATCGCTAGAAAGCAAATTGAACCGTCGGTAACATTGAACAGCGACGTTCAACAAACACGTCGGAATAACTCCGAAAGTGGGGCAGAAATCGGCAAGCAAACAAAGGAATGTATCTAAACTGTTAGAGAGTCTGAAAAGCGAATAACGAAATCGAAAAAAAAATTATACCTACCCAGTAATTCAAAAATTGTCCAGCTTCCTTCTTTCAGGCTTGTTCTTAACAAGCACAGCAGCTCATCAGTGTCAGCATATTTGGGACAGATACCTGGAGTTGGAGTACGCGATGTCTTATCCGCAATATCGTTTTTAAGAGGTGGTACGTATTTCACCCCAAATCCGAAGGTTTCAGCCAGCTGTAATCGATATATGAGCAAAACTTCTAATTGCCAGTGAGCCAAATCGCAAGGTGCAAATGGGATATACAACTAATTACGAAGCACTTCTTGCAGCTATGTCACAATTCATATCATAATAATATCAAGGATCAACAAAAAATGGAAAAGATACACGAAACTTGACCAAGAAGACTGCTTTTTAAATCTCAGTGAGTTCATAAAAGTTCATAATTCTCCCAAAGCTCTGATAAACTCTCATATTTGTATTAATGGACAATTATGGACAAAGTTCAAGAAAACATAATCTAGGTTTACGCAAACAAACCTCCACAGTTGGAAGGTTGCCGTCCAAATGAAAAGTGGTAGAACCGTCTGGATTTTCGGATAATTCGTCGTCTTCAAATGGTAATTCCATTGCGTTACGCATAGACCTACGAAGAAAGCAATCACTACTTCCCAGAAGCAGAGTACACGAATTGAGCTGAGAACGACTTTTCCCGCTAAGAGAAGAAACCTGAAATCGCAGATGGTGTGCATATCTGGACCCAAGGACCGGTAAAAGCGATGAACTGCTTACCTGATTAACAATGAGATGAACTGTGTCCACTACATCAATTATGTCCTCAAGTAAAGCTGTTGACTCAATCAAATCCCTTCGATCATCCCAGCGAGAAAAAGTCATTTGTTGCAACGAAAGCTGTGAGGACATACATTAAAAGAACAGCAGCTATAGAGAGAAAACAGCATAAAATAGAAAATATCCAGCATTTGTCAGCTTGGTAGGAAATTAGAACTTCTTGACAAACTGTAAGTTCTGAATACAAATGACTTACGGAAGAGTACGCCTCGATGCGATCGAATAAATCACAGAAAACTGTAGCCACATCTGAAGCCCTAAAAAACAAAGACGTGTAAAAAATTATAGTTGATAGAGAGTGTTACATCCAGAAAAATCTGTATTCTACATACGTTTGATCAGCATCAAATGTTAAATCTATTGGGCTTGGCGGTGCAGGAATCGGCTCTTCTCCCACAGAATTAATAACCGTTTCCACAGCAGCCAATCTCTTTGCTATCTGCAAAACAGGAGCTAAAATCCATTCTGTGGCTAATACTCTGGCTACATTAAACTTCAATAAACATTGAAACAGAGAAGAAACTCGATAGCCCTTTGGTAAAAATAACAAACTCAAACAACATTCCTACCTTTCTCGTAGTTTTTTCATCCAACATTTTGATATTGCTGTATCTTCTGTTCTCGCCAAAGACAGAGTCACAGAACTCACTGATATATTCTCAAATTAGGGTAAGGAACGACAGATATAACATATAGATTGACTTCAACATGCAGAATTAGATTCTCACTTAGTGCCCCAGTTGTACAAAAAGGCTAACGCTGCAGTTTCCAAATCCGTTCAATCAGCTACGGCTACGCATATCTTATCTTTCTACTTCTTTCTCTTTTTTTAAATGAAACTTTACAACAAATATTACATTGATAGCTCGCAATTAACATTACGACTAAGAAGTAGCAAAAATCCACACAACCATGGGAAAAAAAGAAAAACCATGGGGATCACCTGTAGTGAGAGTTAATTGAACGAATCCGTTCCTTGAGAAACAATGCCTTCTGTTCACATAAGCCGACATTCAAACATTTATGTGCCAAACGCAAGCAGGCTGAATCGAAAAGATACGGTGACAACAAAATATTCAGGCAAGCACACATACCATGATAATTCCGGGACAAATACAGAGCGCTAAGAAGCGAATCGGTGGCATCATTGCCTTCAGCATGTTCAAAAGCAAATTTTGCAAAATCCACGTCTCCTTTGTTGATGCAATCAACACCAAGACTCAACCAGACATCAGAATTTTTCGGTGCCACTGACAAAATCTGAACAGATTTGGGAGAACGTGAGTCGTATTAGCTTGAAACGTAGGTGACGTTATTCTTAAAGAATGGATGACAACCAGAGAAAGTAGGACGACATTTCATATTTTTCGCTTCTCATCATTCTGTACAGGTCTTTTCCTCAAATTTCAGACAGCGCTCAGGGTCGATTTACTAACATTGCTGTGTGGGTACAGAGTTCTGCATAGATCTTATTCCACATTATATAAAAGATTTTTTTCCGTTTTCTACACATCTACATAAACCGTAATGTTATATGAAACAGTAATTTGTCTGTCTATCAGCCACTCCAAGACCAATTCTTCAAAATTGGGTAACTAAACTTGGGCAGCAGATCGCATAAAAGCTTCTCTTAAAGCGAGTATTGCTTAGGTTACTCTAGCTATACTTATCATTCCACATGAAATACCAACACACCTGAAGAAAGTGCTCGGTGGCATTGTCGGTATCGAGCTTCGCGAGGTTCTTGTGAATTCCTACGTACAGTCGTGCCATCTTAGATAATCTAAATAAGATACAAGCGAGTTTACACAAATACTACTAATAAAAACTAACCTCTCATCCACTTCAGCTTCCCAGTCAAAAAATTTCGTGTGAAAACACTTAACAAGTGGATTGTTGAGGAGTTTATTTAGGATTTTTGAAGCAGTAGCGCTTTTTCCTTTGAGTAAATAGTCCAGAGCTCTTTGGAATTCTTGAAGGGCTGACGCTTCCTGAACGGGCAATGATATAATAAATTGAGTAATTGCTAGATAAAAAAAAATTCAGTAAGGACATTGGCTTCTTGTGTCTCTTTCTTGTCGTCATCGTCAAAAGCTCCCCACAAAGAATCTGACGAATCACTGCCATCGCTGCTACTGTCGTCACCGCTATCAGAAGTGTCGCTTTCTAAGCTCTCGTCCTCATCTATAATACTGTTATTGTAAACGTTGACAGGGGAAACCAAAGAAGAGAAAGAAAAAATTAGAAGAATCCTGAAAAATAAAGGTAATGAGTATACGTTTACCGCTTGATTCCGTCTCTTCCTCATCACTGTCATCGCTATCTGCAGTATTTCGGTTACTGTCATCCCCTTCTTCTCCTATTGAAACCTAAAACCAAACTCAAAAAAATTAAACGAATCTGGCTTTAAAATCTACTGAATCAAAGCTAATCAAACAGGCACAAGACTCTTTCAAATTTTTTTCCCACAATTGCATCAAAACCAACATGTTACCTTTTGCAGTATACTTCAAAATATTTCTGTTTAACAAAGAACTATTCATATATAAGAGTCAATTGGAATACAAATGTAAAATTCAATGGTAAGCTTCATGCCTAAACAAAAATCCCTATTTGGTCAAAATTCAAGTTGCTGTAAGAAAAAACTATGGCGGTCAAATCACAGTATCGATTTGGACTCAGGAGATAAGGCTAATACTATAGTCGTCGAAAATATGGTATTGCTGTCGTTATTCTGCTGCTTTGGCTTTTATGGTAATAAAAAGCACTTCTTGTGCAGTAAATGCCGATACAGGTAAGCAAAGTAGCGTCAGAGCGACATCAAACACGGTGCAGTTGCGTACGCTGCTGCGTTCGAAGCGTGGCAGTTGGGATCGCATGGAGACCCTTGTTAGCACCATCCATCGTCGCAGTTTCCTACCTCGATTCCAACCGCTATCTCCAGTGCGTCGCCTAGAGCGCAGCCGCTTACGCAACTGCGTCGTGCTTCATGTCGTTTCGACCCGATCATAGGAGCTGGTATAAGGTCAAAACTCTGAATTCAACAAAAGAGCAGGACCAGATTGCTCGATAAATATCGCCACCAGCGATCCAGTACTGATGATGCATCGCTGGTGCCGACAACGAAAGGTGTTATTTCAGGAGCGTACAATTTAGAGTATCGGGTTAACAGACGGTAATTATAGTGTACGTTAACTGAATCACTATAGCTAGATATCACTTTTAATTTCGTTTATTTCATTTCTAATTTTTTTTTAAATCGCGCAGTGAGCGCATATCAGTACTGCATGGCATCATTCACAGCGACACTAGGTCTGTGAGCTTGCGAAAATGGAGAAATGGTTCTTTCCTACGGATTCGGCATTCAAAATAATCCATCGAAGGCAAATCTGGAGCGAAAATTTCGCCTCTAACGGCTTTGGTGTGGTAAAAAAAGCAACGAACGAACAAAACCTTTCACCTCAGAACCGCTGGTGCTTCCATCATCACCACTCGTCTCTGGCATCACCTTGTCATGTTGACCAGGCATTTCCCGTTTACTCTGAAGGCATACCAGGAAAAAATCAGGAATAGGAAAGAAATGAAAAGCGACATTTTGAAACGACGTCTAAGAGGAGCAGTAGATGTGACTGCGTATAAGTCAGATGCACCGTCATTTTGTTGTGCTATTTCGGGGCACACCATTCTTTCAATTGTGAAGCCCAGAACCCTGCTATCGTTCCAAAATTTTGTAGGTTTACTCCTTGGATGCTGTACACTTATTTTGAAGGATTTTCGAGGTGTTGAGGTTGGTTGGACGGTAGTGGCGCCGAGAATGGGTGATGTACAACAAGCTAGTTCCGTATCTGGCGATGATACAAAAGAGTATGTAATCGTTCAAGAAGGGAAGGCTAAAATCGGTTTCCATGGTCCTGTATTCTACAATCCTGTACAGGAATTCAACAGAGATCTCACGTAATTGAATTTCTCTGCTAGTTGATCCTATTTAAGAGAATTAAGTATTTGAATTCAATTTCAAGAGTGTCTGTATTGCGTCAATTCGTGAAGTCTCGTGCTCAGGGAGAAGCAACTACTTCTAAAGCGAATGGAACTCCGGTAAGCCCTATCGCAAAGAAGCAGAAATTGGATTTTGACATCGAGGTATCAGGTATGTAGATTTCATTGTTTAAAGACAATTTTTCGTATATGTTTGCAGGACAAGCCGATAAGAATATTGGACGCATTATCGGCGAGTGGACTTCGAGCGCTTCGGTTCTTCCACGAGGTATTTATTCATTTTGCCATTGTTATTCGTGGTAGACTGTTTTTGTTGCCTTCTTCCTAACCATTTTCGTCCAACAAACAATAATGTTTGGGCCTTTTTATCGAGAATATTTTTTGTTGTTTGGGTTTTTTCTCGAGGATATTTTTTGTTGATGTTATTAAAGCATCCGCAAGCGTTATTATTTATCTTGATTAAACTTTTAAATCATGTTTAATCAACATAATTTCGATGTTGTAGAGTGTTTGTAAAGTAGTCAGAAATAAGAATCTGTGGGATGTACGTTGTGCAATTGTTTGGTGGTATGGATACATAACAACACATTATCCTTTCTTTTTTTTTCTTTTCCTTCAGTTATTTTAGCTGCATGTTGTTTATTTCTAGGTCGAGAACGTGGATTTTATCTTGGCTAATGATTTTTCTGAAAATGCTGTCGAATCTATCAAAGAAAATATTATTCTTAACGGAGCAGAGGGCAAAGTTCGTGCTAAATTCGGTGATGCTGTGTGAGTTTCTTCCTTTTTCGCGTAAGGTTCTAGTACTGTAGTCTGCATTTAGTATGACAATGATGGAACATCGGAGTATCGATAAACGGTTTCATGCTGTAGATTTGGATCCATATGGTTCCGCTTCCGTGTTTTTGGACTCGGCAGTGCAGTGCGTAGCAGATCGCGGTAAGGATGGAAGGTTTTTTTCTGAGAATTCTGTCGACTTTTGTGTTGTTGCTTCGAGTGCTTATCTCCAATCCATCTAACTCAGGAATACTCATGGTGACTTGTACCGATATGGCTGTTTTATGTGGCAATACTCCGGAAACTTGCTACAATAAGTATGGCTCGACAACGGTCAGGTTGAAATGCTGCCACGAAATGGTATTCCTAACTTTTTCTGTAAAATAGCTTTGCTTTTTCATTCTGAACAGTTCTCAGTTTTATTTTATTCGCTTATGATTGTATCATTCAACAGTCACACATTTGTTCCCACCAAAAATATGACTTGAGACAGCACAGCGCTACTCCTCCCATCTTCAAAGTTTAAAATTCTGAGAGTCTGAAAAGGTCTGAAAGATTTTTGTGCATGGGTTTTTCCCAGTTGTCATTTTCTCATTCTCTTAATCGACTACTTATGGTAGGATCAAAACGACATGATGGACGGTGCAGTTGCGTACGCGGCTGCGCTGTCTCTACCGCGTCGCTTCGAGCGCAGCTTCCGACGCAACTACACCGTGCTTCATGTCGTTTTGACCCCGTTGTATGTGAGAGAAAGTGAGTAGTGCATTTCTACGGATGCAGATAGACCTTGTGACGGTACCTTGTGTTACCCGTTGTATGCACGTCACAACGTGTTCTAAAGTAGCAAAATTTATTGTGGAAATGTTGTTTTTGTTCGAGGAGGTGCTACAATTGATTTCTGTTTAATTTTTTAAAGGGTCCTATTATTTTTCACATTAGTGCATGTGTTTGAAAAAAAAACAGCGTTCCCAACGATTGAGGGCAGCTCGCGCTAGTACATTATAATAGTTTTCATATATGTCCATTCGTTGAATTATCATTGACTAGGTTCAACGGTTCATAATTGAAAAAATTGACGTTCATGTACTAAATCGTCGAACGCTCCTGTCCTTTCTATGTATCACAGTTTGGAGAAATCTTTTCTAGGCTCTTCGGATTCTTCTGCGGTCGATAGACTCTCATGCTAACCGCTACTCACGATATATTGAACCATTGATATCTATAAGTGTTGATTTCTATGTGCGAGTATTTGTTCGTCTGTACACTGGTGCTCGACTAACTAAAGAATCTGGAACGTAAGTAGAATACAGTATTAGTGCGTTTGTTGGCGTAATCGGATCAGAACGACCTGAAGCCCGGTGCAGTTGCGCAGCGGTAGCGCAGTACAGATGACGGTTGCTATCGAGGCGGGTCTCTCGCTCGGTGCAGTTGGAGTGCAGAGATGAGTAAGGGTCCCAATTCGATCACAGCGGCTAGCCTCTTCTTCGACCATTTCGAGCACAACCCCCTAAGAATTTGCTCATGGCTGAATGCGTTTCGACCCGACTACAGTAATGAGAAAATAATGGAAAGGTTACATTTATCCATTTAGGAAGGTAGGGAACGTGATTGCATGCTCTGGCTGTCATTCCATGGAAGTTATGCCTATACTCAGGAAGGTTGAAGATGGAAAAAGCTTGAAGTATTGCTCTAGTGTCGTTCGGCAGTCTATTATGGGTGATTTTTACATTTTTCTATTTTTTTCTGTAGTGTAGACTATCCTTGCTGTTCTATGTGCAACCGCATCGATGTTTATTTCAATTCAATACTGCGTTCACAACCATTCATTCTTCTTGATATTTTTTATTCTTTCGCCTCATTTCACATTTATCTCATTCTATTTTATGTTCGTTTTTGTTTCACATGTTTCTCCTGTATTCTAACACAGTAGTTCTGTGTCCCAATGTAGTGAAAACATAGTAATTGGAGTTGACGATAGGCTAGTTTGGAAAATCATCGCGGTGGGCGAGATAATGATTCGTCAGGATGCATCTACCATCTTCAATCTTTCTATTTATGTTGTTGTTGACATTCTAACTATAGTATCAATTTCCAGATTCCAATAACAAATGCATCCACTGTGGTCATTCCCTTCATCATGCTGGTCCTATTTATACTGGACCAATTCACAATCGCCAGTTTGTGGAAGGAGTTCTGGCTAGGTAAGGGTGGTGTTTGCGCAGTAAATTGCTTTCAGCAGAGGCTTTTCTTTTGTTCAACAACCGAAGCAGGTTCCGTCCCGTTGCAGAAACGTTCCGAATTAACCATATTCCACTTATGTACCTCGCAAAACGAAATCACTAAAGTTAGCAAGCGTGTGATTTGTGAGAGTAATATGGCGCCAAGTAGGGCGTACACAACTTCTTATACGATTTCTGTAAGAAAAAGTACAAATTACAGCACAAGTATTGGAAAGAAACCATTGTTTATTATACTTGGCAGCCTATGCGCTTTTCAAAACATGATATCCGGAATGTTTGTGTATAAAATGATTCACTTTTCAAACGCGATGGGTAAAATGAATTTGGAGGAGGTAGGGAACTCAGCGGCGCCGTTATTTCTGGAGGTAAATAAGTGAATCATTCGGGCCCCTAAGAACTAAGCACTACTCTTAGAGGATCTATTATATGTGAGCTAAATTTACAAAGAGAAAAAAGTAAGATAGATCTTCCAGAGAGAGCACCACTGAGTTGTCTCGTTCCCTCCTTCACTTATTATCACTTAGAGTCGTAATTCTTGGCTGAATCTGTGCACGATCCTTTTCAGCCTCAAAGAAACTCCAGCAGAAGAGCGACTAGGAACGCACAACCGCCTTTTGGGAGTACTTACGAATGTGGCGGAGGTATACCGATGTACAATTTGTAAACGTTGACGTTTTCATAACATATCTTTTTAAAGGAACTCGATGAACCGTTATACTATGAACATGATCAGCTATTCAATGTGGTAAAATGTTGTGTCCCAAAAGCAGTGAGCGTAAGATCAGCTATTCTGAATGCCGGATACAAGGTAATGGCTCTTAAAATTTCTATTGTATGGTATGTTGCTCTTCATATTCATGGAATTTTGCAGGTATCAGGTTCCCATTGCAACCCTCGTGCATTGAAAACGAACGCCCCTGTGGACTTCCTTTGGGATATTTGTCGTTTAGCCGTAAGTTAGAACTGTTGCTTTCTTAGTTGATTGTGGTTTCCATGTTTGTCTGTAATTACTTGATCATCACTCATCGTTCATTAAAGATATAATATTCAAAGCTCGCCAGCCATATAAAACTATGAGAAGTGTTATCCATCTCACTCGCATTACTGCTGCGAAATTGCAGAAAATCATGTAGATCCAGGGACTTTTAGTGTTTATTTTCTCATCAACTCATCAGATATCATCAACAGAAGAAGACAGCACCTCCGAGATACTGTTTTCCGTTTAAAATACTGCTGTTGTACTGCTCTGAATGATGAGAATGATCGGGATTAGTACTTTAAGATAAAGAATGTGAGCTCACAAACCATCCTGATAACTTTTGTGCAGTTGAGTGTCAAAATAGAAGATGATTTGTTGAGAAGGGAATTTTGTGTTATGATGCATTATCACGATCGTTCATTACAAAGAAGTAGTAGTAGTACAATCAGTTTTGGTAGGAGAGTTTATTTTCGGGAACTACTGTAACCCGTCGTTTCGTGGATTTTAATGTCACGAATCGCATATCTTGACAGTTTGCTGGGTGATATTTCGTGATTGCACTTGCAGCGCTGTCCAAGAAAGGCTCAATAGCTTTCAGTGATTTTCGTGAATTTCAGGATGTAGTCCTTAAATATCCATTTAAAAAGGATTGATTTATGCTTCCTTTTTACAGTCGGGTGAAGACAGCCTGACCTGTGGTGCAATTGCGTAAGCAAAAAATGACGCAGTAAAGACTTTTGTCCATTTGACAGCCCGATTGGGGATAGTGGTTGTCCCACCACGAGCGCGACCGGTTTCGTAATTGCACCAAAGGTGAGGTCGTTTCAACCGACTACTAGTTTTTATCCGTAACTCCCTTGATTTTGCAGGCCAAGGAGGCGAATGTAACGGCCGACCGACACGACCAGAAAGCCCCAGGTCACAAAATATTGTCGGAACCAATCAAGTTAGTGTTTGGTGTTTTCTACTTACTTAGTTATAGGGCGGGTGGGTGTTTCCAAGAGTCCCAGCGGCTGGACTGACTACATGGCAGCACATTTAACACAAGTACAGTGGTTGTGTCCAAGTGATTCGGTAGTAAACGCTACCCTAGTTTCGCCGCAGAAGCGTTGACAGAAGCTTTGACACCTCTGAGAAAGATGGAATATTAGCCTTATGTTTGCGAGTGATGGGAATGTGGTTTTGCAGCAAAGTATTGCAAAAGGAAATTACAGCGCGTATTTGAAGTGTAGGTGCGATCTTGTGAGGTACGAATTCAGGAATGAAATCAATTTCCAACTTCATCCTGGAGCCATCATTCAAACCAAAAATGATCAGATGGTGCGATTTCAGTGTAACAAGGTTGGTGGTTTCATGATTGTTTTTTTTTTTAATTTGGTCTTACTGTTAAGTTACTGTTAAGTTTTTCACTTCTTTTGCCGTGTGTAGGGTAAAAATTGGGGACCGAGGTCGAAAGCGAAAGGATCCGTCAATTCGACGTTAGCAGGATTTTACTCAAAGGTCCCCGAACCCGTTCAATGATCACATCTATCCTTACTGTGATCGTAGTTGTTGTTATTTAGATAAGATCTATTGTTTCTTTGGTATTTCACTACGTTGTTATCAAATATTGTTATTTCTGCTACGTTGTGTTACGCTTTTATTTGTTGGCCTTTAAACCCTTTAACTCACACTAACTCACTACTGAAATGCGGAACATAAATCAAATAAAAATGCATCCTTTCAGTGTTTTCGTTCACGAAGCAGAGCTTCACCTTCTGTCGAAGTGGGGTCTGCATAGAGAGGCATCATTTGCTATCAAGAGGTTCTCTTATGAAAAACGAGTTTGCTTGTTGACAGACTACAACTTATTATTGTAGTTTATAGTTGCCTATTTTTTATGACTCAGCATCAATCTCTCATAATCAGTCCAGATTGAATGACATTTGTAACGTTTGTGCAGAAAACGTCATAATCCTCCGACTGCTGGATTTTTTTCTGGTGAGTGTTATTGTATAACAAGATCATAAAGGCATGACGCACGATGCAGTTGTGTAAGCGGCGGCGCACGAAGAGGCGCAGTAGAGAAAGTGGTTGGAATCGAATTGGGACCATCGCGAAATACAGAGAAGAATGGATCTAGCAGGGGTTCTCAGCATCCTGACCGCTACGCTCCTCCGCACCGCTTTGATCGCAGCCGCTTACGCAACCGCACTATGCTTCATGTCGTTTTGAATCGACTATGTATTGAGATAAATAAGGTAGGTTCCACCAATTTGAACTCTGTTCTAGAGATCAACGGTGTTGCAAAGTAGAGAAGAAATGAAAGGAAAACGACAAAAATTGGGATTTTCGAAGTATCTACTGTTCTGGTGTACGAACGAATATCGTTCGTCCAAAGACCAAAAAATCATTTAGTAGAAATTTCACAAAACATAGACATATTAGTTGTGCTTAATCGCGATTTTATTGGTTGTTTTGAATTTTTTTCTTGCAACAGGTTAGGTTCGAAACAAAAACAAGCTAAGATTTTACACAACAACCAAAATCACACAGATGAGTTTTGAAAAAACAAAAAAAAAAACAACCATCTGATATGGCTGCCTTCGAAAATTCCTTTGAGTGAAAGGAACTTCAGTCATTCTGCATTGAGCATAACATCCACCAGTTCATAGTTCATATAATAGGCGTTAATTTGATACTGTACACATCTCAAATGACTTTTATTTCCAAGTTGAGCAGTGGAAATGGACGCTATAATAAAAAATAATAAGTAAGATCGTATAATAGAGAACTTCATTGTCTAGAAATAGATTTTTGGCAACGAACACAATGAGACAACATAGCAATCTACTGGAATATATGATCTAAGACCTCGAAAGCACCTCGTTTAGCAGTGTGAAACATATACTAAGGGGAAAATCATAAATCAACGCTCATCAAGCGTGGTTCGTCAAGAGAAAACCTTCATAGAATCACCGACTCGTGTTCTACAGGCAGGACATTCAGCAATTTTCGATTCAGCATGACATGAATCACAAATAACCATATGACGGCACGGTAGGAACAGGACACATGGCTAAACACACGAACATTCCTTAGTGCTATTCACGATTTGGCTATATTAAAGGTACCACCCTACGAATCTGGGATGGTACGAGTTTCAGCCGGGTAATGCCTATACGGGGTCTTAGATTGTTGGGAAAAGGGTGGTGTCCGTTCATTTCTCCATGTATCAGTGTAAACGGGCGACTCGGAACTGTTTCTTACGATGACTTCTGCGGCACTGCGCAACCGTCGCCGCCCGCCCCCGCCTATTGGGTTTTCGATGAATCGCAAGCGGGAGGGCGCAAGGGTGGCGCGCTGCAATAGAGGACGTCGTGAGAAACAGCGTTCCGGATTCGTCCGTTTACACTGATACAGGGAGAGATGAACGGAATCACTCTCTTCCCCACAATCTACGATCCCGTATAGGTATCCATACCTCCCAGCTTCGTGAGGTGATGCCTTTAACTGAGATCCGGGAAAAACCACGTACCTTGGTTGCTAGACATATACAACACTCAGCACATGTCTTCTCTCTCAGCCGTGAAATTTCTCTTCGTAGCTGTTCGCTCTCGTCAACAGCACGCTCTTTCTCAGCCTCCAATTGTCGACGTTGTTCTTCTAATCGAGGAAACGATGCTATCTAGAAAAATCTCAGGATGACAACAAGAAAAGTAATGGAGAAATTACAAATGTATAGTATGAAATGTTACAAAATACAATGTTGGGATAAAATGAATAGAATGAATAATAGAAATAGAACCGAAGAAAATGAATAATAATAATAGGACAATTATAATAATTGAATAATGATAATAATAGAATGCACCTAAGAATTTTAGTGAAAAGCTGCTTTTAGCAGAGGAGAAGTGCGCTGAAATGTTCCGTATCGAAGCTATAGCAACCCCACAAGGAAAAAAGTTCCCTCGTAATCCCATTCTCAAACTGAACACAAGTTTGAGCATTGATTATCGAGGGCATGTGAGAAATCAAGTAGAAAGCGAATTTCTATGATGTTTTTTGATCGAAAAATTTCTATTATTTTAGATTAAACGATATTCTTCGATCGTTGTACATCTTCGTTACCATTCAGAAAGGAGAGGACATAGGCGAAAAAAAAGATCCAGCACTGCTGAATCGTCTAGAGAAGAATGCTGTTGACTTATAACACGGATACTTCCAAAATCCAAAAAGCAGATTCAATTTACTATAATATTTCATCTTTAGAAAAAAAGAAACTATTTCCACTTTAGAAATTTTTTTCCTTTGAAAAAAGTTCTGAATTCATAGTAAATCAATCAAAGTAGTACAAAATATTAGTAGAATACCTTGAAAAAACTAAAAAAAAATCTGAAAGAAATAAATTGCTAAAAAGTCAGAGTTCAAGTATTAAGTTGAGAAAAAAGTAGCGATGCTTTTTTTCGAAGAGAATAATGCACATAGAAAAAAAGAAAAGTGTTCAAAATGTTTTATATCGTTCAATAGGAAATCCCTTGTCCTACAAGATGATCCTGATATCCTGACTTTTAAATTTATCGAATTTTGTTTTTTTAGATCATTAAGTGGAGTGTCAAGAAGACAAAACACTTTCGACACAATTTTTATTTTATTTTATTTTTTGCATTTAATCAGTAACGCTATGACGTATTGAAGCTCTGATTCACGCGATGCCAGGAAAAGACGGAAAAGTATCCACGCTCGGTATTCGCATCCAAAAAACTTTTAACTCACAAAAAGTATATTTTAGAAGCATGTAGCGTCCACGTATTAATTTACAGCAGATTTTGAAAGTCGCTATTATTGGCAGCGGAATAATTTTATGGATGGATGTTTCTAGTTTGGAGTACAGTTTTCCACTTCTTGTATCACCAATACGCTACGCTTTTGTTTTTGGAAAAATTGGTATGCTCGAAAATCGACACCTCACTATATTGAATTGCTTTTTTACTGCTTTTATCACCATTTTTTCTATTTTATTTCATTCTTTTCAATTCTCGTTGGAATTAACTCCTTATGAATAGCGTATAACTTTATTCAAGAAAAACAAGAAAATCACATAAAGCAGTAAATGTATCCGAACATAGATCAAGGCGAGATCTAATAATCGATCCATAGCGCTCCGAATAATAGCCACTGTGGTTCTCATTGGTTGCGCAGAACGCGAAAAACCATTTATTTCTTGAAATTTGAACACTGCCTTTCATTTCGTATATTCTTGAAATGTTAATTCTTCCCTTCATGGTCCCTATGTTTGAAAATGGTGTAGTTTTCTGTCGATCAAAAGACTAATAATAATCCTGGACCGTCTCTCAAAAATAAAAAGAAGTACACAGCTGGACTTGTGTTCTCTCATTGTCCTACGAGGTTTTGTTGTGTGTGTATGTGTGTGTATGTGTGTGTGGTGTGTGCGATTACGTAGATATTATGTAGAATACGAATTTGTCTTCAGGGCAGCTTATTACGAATTTGACGTAGTACGGAACAACCAAGGGAACTGTAGATTGTACTGTAGATTGCGGAAAGAGGCACGTCCCCCCTCACTCTCCTTCCTCCCTCAATTCAACCTAGTTGTCATTTAAGAAAAACGCGTGGGAAACGTTTTATTCCCTACGAAATACGTTAGAATGCGCACTCTTGTGCACTCGCTCTGGTCCTCTCAGCAACCTATTCATTGGTTTTACTTGAATAAACTGGCGAGGAGACTTCATTTACCTTCGACTGCTCGTTTGTGGACGCGGCGCTTGCGCGAGGTTGGCGCGTTGCAAGTGATTTCGTAGGGGGAAAATCGTCTTCCTTAGGATGATTAGAGCAAAATGAGCGGAGCTACGCCCATTTCCATAATCTACAAGTTGAACTCTACGACTTCCCCGCGGTTTCCGTATCACGTCAATTTCGTGATACGCTGTCTTCAAACTTCAATAATGTTCACGAGCCCCTCCCCCCACTCCATTCATTTTTTTCGTTTCTTTTTCATTTTTCTCGTTTTTTTTTTGTTGCTAAAACGATGCTTTTAAGTCTTCTATTTGTCATGTAACTCACCAATTGTTCATGATATTTTGCAATTCTCTTGTTAAAAATTTCATTCGCTTCTTTCCGTTTCTCTTCTTCGATCCGCCTCAGCTGATATTCGTTCAATATTTTTTCCAGCAACGCTTCAGGTTGCTTAAATAGTTTGATCGTGACCTCTTCAGATCGAGGAAAAAAACCCCTATCATCTACTTACTGTTTGGGAATTCCTGTTTTCTATCTCCTGGAGGCGTTTGACGTTTTCACGTAGCTGTTTATCTTTCTGTTTTAGTTCAGCAGAGAGTGAACTGCATTTTTCGGTAAGGGTGCGGATTGACTGAAATGAAAGATAATTACGGATAATACGGTAGATTAATTACAATTCATGTAGCATAAATTGCGTTGTATTAAACTGCCGTAAGTTCAGCATTTTTATTCTGCTTCACCGTTGACTTCAGTAAGTTTAAATTCTTTCTATTTTATTTTAATAAATTAAAAACTTTTTAATAAATAGTATGAAATAATGGAATATAAAACACAGATAAATAAGCACAAATATGATATAAATATCATAATACAAAAATAAAGCAAATAATGTGAATAAGTAAACGAATAAATACAAATAAAAAATAATAAATATGAATAGCTATGTAAATATGAATATAGTTGGGTCAAAACGACATGAAGCACGGACCGTTGCGCAAGCGGCCGCGCTCGGCCGGCCGGAAGCGATGCGGTGGAGACAGCGGTTGGAATCGAGGTGGGACCATGACGAACTGCAGAGGTGTGTGGCGGAAGCGTGGATCCTTAGACGATCCCAATCGCTACACTCCACCGCTCCGCTTTGAGCGCAGCCGCTTGCGCAAATGTCCGTGCTTCATGCTATTTTGACTCGACTATATATAATGTATTGTCAGGTCAAAACGACATGAATCACGAGCGTAGTTGCGGTGCATTTGCGTACGCACTCAAAACGGCACAGAGGCAGCAAACCGAGATGGGACCGTCGCCAACTGCAGCGATGGACGGCGCCAGCAAGGGTTCCAGCACGCCTCTAGCCGCTACTCTCCAACCGCACCGCCACGAGAGAAGCCGCGTACGCAATTGCGTACGTGCTTCATGTCGTTTTGATCCTACTATAAATAGCTTCATTTTAAACATCCTTTCTACTCACCTCTTCCATCGTCGCAATTTGTTGGTCGTATTGTTTCTTTCTGTGCTCTGCTAACTCCTTTTGATCCTTTGCTTGATGTTCATTCCGAAGATTTTCTAGAGTCTTAATCGTAGAATTACATTGGCGCATAGATTTCAGAAATAATGGAACGCCAACCAGCCGATCGGTCACCGCTTGTAGTTCTACGATGGTCTGGCCAAGTTGTTCCTTCTCTCTTTCACTTTTTTCTATTTCAGAAGTCTAAACAGGATTTGAGAGGATTTGACGACCAACATATTTAAGACTATGATTTGAAGGAATAGAATTGGTTCAAAATGAAACTGAAGCACAGTGCAGTTACGTAAGCGATTGCGCTCGAAACAGCGCGGTGACGCGTAGCGGTTGGGATCGTGATGGGACCATTGCGAACTGCAGCGATGGGTGGTGCTAGCAGCGGTCCCAACACGATCCTAACCGTCACGCTCCACCAAGCCGCTTCGAGCGCAACCGCTTACGCAACTGCATCGCAGTTGATTTCGTTTTGACCCCGCTATACATAGAAGTTACTAACCAAATAATCATTCCTATTCTGTAGTTCCTGAAGACGTTCCTGTATTTCTCGTTCATCTTGCTTAAGTTTTTCTGTTCCCCGTTCTAAGTCATTAATTCGAGCCTGTGATGAATAAATACAGTTTTGTTTTGTTGTATGTGTTTTATGTGGATGAATTATGACTGATGTGTGCCTGAATACCTTCAGCTTTGCCGTATGACTTTCTGCAACTTCTCTGTCCCTCATCCGCTCCTTTTCAAATGTTCGAAGGAGGCGTGACAATTCTTCGTTACGACTTATTGTTGGCGATTTTACGTGAAATGAAGACGACCGAAGTACGTTCCTCGGAGATGCGCGGTGTGGCCTGGGAAAGGTGGAAATATATTGCGAGGTATATATTCTTATTATTCTTATTCTTAATCTCTCTTGCTGAAATCTGAGTGAATACAATGGAACGGGAGAAAGTGATTGTTTCTTATTTTGCTTCCAGGAGAATTTGTTATTTAAAGCTTGTTACAACCTCAACGGTGGATTTTTAATTGGAATTTGAGCAATGCTTGCAAATTTGCGTGCGTTTTTTTTTTGTCGCCATCAACGCAATCAGCACCAGCATTCAGAGTTTGACAAAAGAGAATTGAATTTCAGAATAAAAACTAATTCGTAGATCATGGCGTTGATACCAAATATCTGTTTTCTTTTTTGAAAGGATGGACTCAATTGAAGGGAGTTATAGGAAAAAGGCGAGAGGAAAAAAAAAACGCAGATTTGCAAACATTGCGCACAATTTCATCACATTCCACCACCGCCGGTATTGAAAATTAAAGGCAAAGCGGGTTCTTTTCGTAGGTTTTTTTTTCTCACAGAACCAAAAAAAAGGTAAAATGTAGTTAAAGAAGGAAGAGGGGGGGGGGGGGGTGGACGCTCAGTGGGAATATTTCTGGAAGCAAATAACAGAATCAATCGGGGCTCTCAGACCTGACCCTTGGTCTTAGAGGATCTATGACATGTAGGCTAAACTCACTAAGAGAAAAAAGTGAGATAGAGCGTCCAGAAATAAGGGCGTCACTGAGTTCCCCTTCCCTGCAACTACCCAAAAAAAATTTCACCCGAAAAAAGTTTTATTATCAATGCTTCATTTGTCGCTCAAAATGCTAGTATCCGTGAGTGTCTTTGTAACTGTCTTAGCTAATGGTAGGATACTTAACCGCCTTAAGCGAACGCCAGGCAGTATATTTTGAAGACGTTTAGTTCTGCTGAATCCACTTCCAGAAACGTTTAGGTTTCAGAGCCATACATCAAGACAGGAGAAGCTATTAGATTTTTCCATATCTTTTTCCCACTTTTGATTTTAAATTTTCTGGATCCAGTGCACAAAAGGCGCCTCGAAGTCGCACTGCTGCATGACAACTCTCATCTGACACGACAAAGGTGACGGTGAGCAATTTCTGTAGGGCCTTGGCTAGCCGACCGTGGCCTACACCCCTCACAGTCTGCGATTTACCTCATCCGACTGTCACCCGATTGGGAACCTAAAACAGCACCTGCGCAAAAAAAAAAAAAAAAAAAAAAAAAACTTCGAACACCTCAAAAAAAAAGTGCAATGAACGACTTGTTATCATCGCGGCCCCTCTCCTTCTGGAAGAAGGGCATTGGGACTTTGCCCATTAAGTGCCAGGTGTTGCTGATAATGATGCTAATTACATTGTTGGCTGATAATGATGCTAATTATAGTTGGGTCAAAACGACATGAAGCACGGACAGTTACGCGAACGGTTGGGATCGTTCGCGTAACATGTCCGCTGTCTTCACCTAACGTTCTTAGACCACTATAATTGAACATCATTGTATTGCATGTCGAGGATTGCTCGCTATCTGTCACCCATCTCTGCAGTTCGCCGTGGCCCCACCTCGATTCCAATCGTTGTCTCCAGCTCAGCGCTTCGAGCGCAGCCGCTTGCGCAACTGCTTCATGTCATTTTGACTCGATTATACATTGTTGATCCTTGATTTGTGTTAACGAAATTTAAAAAAGTGAACTTTTCTCAAAACTTGAAAAAAAGATACGCAAAGACTCAATAATACTCGATGTACTTAGAAGTATATTTTAACCTAGCTTCTGGCCTCGCTTTTTCTCAGGCACACCAATCCGACGCTCTAAACGCTGTAGTAGTTTGACAAATCGTGTTTTAAAGACGGTAGTTGCGGATTTATGGCAAATTAGTGGTAGGACCTCGGAGGATAAAAACATGGACTTGGTACTATACGCTGACTGGTAAGTCACTGTTTAAGCCGAACACGTTTATAAACTTCAAACTATTCCCGAATTGATGTAGCGAACGCTTTGACGTGTCCCAAACGGATTAACATATATACACACAGAGACCAGTAATGTTATTGTAGGGTACGGTAAACGAAAGTGCTTAGAACATACGTGAAATCAATGTCATTGCATTCCGTGGATAGCGTGCTCTGTGTCAACCATTCTTCTCTTGCCGATGAATGATTGAGGACGTCCAACATAGCGTTTGTACTCTCGAATGGTATATACAGCTGGAATGGAAAAAAATGCAAAAAAAAAAATCATTCGATATAACCTCCATTCAGCAAAACAAGCATAGAGTGACAAACGAGCACAAACCCCTTCAGCATCCTTCTTCTGTGATTCAAGAGCGGCAAAGATGACATCATCGGAAAAACCCATGTCTCTTGCTAGCTTCAATTGACTCTGGAAAACTAGGATCTCGTAGTAGGTCTCGTACGGATCGAATGGTAATAGAATAAACCTACTTGAAGGGATTTCGGCGCTTGTTCAGCCATATCTGCACCCCAATGTAAAGATGATGATGATTGTGCTGAAATTAACTCATAAATTCGAATGAATTTCAGCTCATACTACGTGGGAGACCGTGCAATTGCGTAATAACTAGCAAAAACTCGACCACCAGTCGATCTCGTGTAGAATAGCAACTGGTGACGGCTCAGGTCGATACTCACGTTACGTCAAATCGGATTTTCAGTCGTCGTGTGCCGTTCGATTGCATTTAATAGCGGTTAGTGCAATTTATTTAACAGTAACTAGTTTAATATTTATAAAGGATCTATACATACTAGCATTCAACTAACAAATATTGTGGAAATTTGAGTACATAAAAAGAGATTTGAAGCCGAGTGGATGCATAGAGAACATCAGAAGAAGCGGAAAAGTTTTCTGTAGAGAAGCCAAGACGAGAGAAAAGCTGTGTGATGGAGTTGGGGTAGCAGAATCTTTAGGATCAACAGAATGTTAGAAGAATGAAAACGATAAGAAGAATAAACTCCCAACGACCCTATCTTGCAACATTCATCTTTTCAAATCTCATTGCCAACAGAATGTAAGGGAAATGACAAAAATTTGAATGTTTCTCTTGGAGAACTGGTGGTTTTTCATTGAGAAAGACAAATAGAAACAAAACAAAAAAAACTATATAAACAGAAATACAAACTATAGAAATAGAACTAGGAATAGAAAAGACATCAGTATAAACCACTCAAAAGGTTGGATGTTATGATACGGTACGTCATGAATGTAGTGAAAAAGTGATCACGCCCAATTCCCCTAAACGTCCTAAAAAAAAGGCGCGAGACGACTTTTTTGTGTGTTTTTTCCTACGAGGCACGTTACAACGCTCCACCCACGCGCAAGCGAGCGGATGGAAATCAACGAGAGTTTACCAGAGGTCTATTCAAGAAAAAAAAACTGCAGAAATATTAGACTCGTCTTATCTTTGTAATCATCTTGATGTTATAAGAAGTATCACCTGTGCTCCCGTTGCACGTCGATTTGCTCGAGCGGGCACCGGTAATACTTCTGTTTGTCCCGATCACGCGCAAGAGGTTACCTTCCTCGAGGGCCCCGAGGAGCATTGTATCTTTCTTTGGAGCACATCGTGGAAAGGTCTGACCGTCGGGTCTTGCGGTTCAATATCGCGTCGAACCCAGCCGGTCAGGCTGCCCGGAGGGTTGAGACTCGCGCGGGCGCGCGGTTTTGCGGCTCTGCGGTTTTGGTGGTTGTTGAGCCCGCTGTTGTGAGTAGTCAATAACCACCAAAACCGCAGAACCGTCAAAACCGTCGCGCCCGCGCAGACTTGAACTTTGCGGGCAGCCTAACGGCTCTGGATAGTCCCACTTTCAGGGGATCTGCATTTCTTTCCCCTTAATGATGCTAGATATTATCAGAACGATATCATCAGCGAAACGAAGGTAGTGCAAGTGCCGACAGACATCTTTCACACCTATTTTATTGCATTCCAATCCTCGGATCGCGTTCTCGACAGTGGCACTGAATATTTTGGGTGAGATTGTGTCACCGTGTCGCTCTTTACATCCAGACTGTGACATTATCTTAGATGTGATGATGTACATATGACAGAGTTTTCAATGATGATTTCGTTAAATAAGAGCTAAGACAGCCTCTATAAAGGGAAAAACAAAGCATCTAAGGAGGTGCGTACTCTTACATCTTCTTGGTGGTTCCTTTTCAGCAAGCGTTTCGTGGCTCGTAACGGACGATACTGACCCCTTTGCATTGCTCGGATATCGTCTTTTTGTCTTTAAAAAATCAAGATTTTTGCTAATGAGAAGTAGTAATACACCGAATGCTCACTTCATCCTTCGATGTTTTCTTCTGAAATCGTGAAGGAGTGTGAGCAGCCCCTTTGCGTTGAGATATTGCCACCGCCGATAGCGAAGGTGAAGGACTAGATGACGACGACGTCGGCGATCCCTCAGAAACAACTGTTATGAGCTTTCATATAGATATGGACAGCTCCATTACGGTTGAAAACACACCAAGAATACGATCGCAGCGATTTTTTTGTTCATGCGTGATACTTGAAAAGAAATAGGATTTTGTCAATGGTACGTATGACAATTTGTTTTTGACCGCCTTGGCGAAAACATATGGTCGGGTCAAAACAACATGAAGCACAGTGCAGTTGCGTATGCGGTTGCGATCGAAGCGGGCGGTGGAGACAGCGATTGGAATCGAGGTGGGACCATGGCGGACTGCTGGCTGATTGGTGGTGGAAGAGGTCCCACTCGGTCCTAACCGCTACGCTCCACCGCACCACTTCGAGCGCAACCGCTTCGCATCTGCACCGTGCTTCATTTCGTTTTGACTCTACTATAGTATATCATGTATGGTATCGTGATCGCAAAGAAAAAATACTAAATGCAATGCCAAAAAAAAAAAAACTAACAGACGAATGCATGGAGCTTCTTTTGTTCTGGTCATAAACAGAAAAATCAGAGCGATTCAGTGCACCCAGTGATTTCGATCTTCTTTTCTGGAGTAAAAACGTCTGTAAAAAGTTAAAGTTTAGAATGTCTAAATTAAAAAAAATGAAATGAATAAATGGAAAAATAAGTGAGCTTCAAAAATCTCTGCTTGCTGTCCTTGAATTAGCGCTAGGCCTAAGAAACCGAAGTTCTTCTAGAACTTAAGAGTAGTATAGATGCTGGAAAAGCGCTTTAATGGATATTCAGCAACTGAAGACGAAAGTCTCTTGCTTTCATGGAAATCAAACAGCAGATTTCTTGGTTTCTCATACCTCGCATAGTTTCATGTCGCATATTAGCAGTAAGGACTCAAGAATTTTATCATCACAAAAGAAAGCCTCTGCAAAATTGAAAACCAAAGGATCAGAAGCACCACATTGATCAATTTGCCTAACGAAGCAACCCTTTACACTTGAACGGAGGATAAAATGGACGTAGTAGGATGGAATTTGTCACTCACGTGGATAAGAGTTGTAGCGGAGCATAAATTTTTTAGTAATAAATTTACCTATTTAAGTTTCTTCATTCAATTCTGATGTAAAGATTTGACTTCAAGCAAGTCCGATTCTTTTGCTGATCGGATCTGATCCACTTGTTTTTTTTATCCCCTTAGAAAATGTTTGGCGTTTTTGCTGTAACGTCCAGGGCCTCTCTAATAGTGGTCAAAACCCAGCATCCAAAATCCTTTCAAACGCCGCCTTTAAAAGCCCATTGAAAAGACAACTGAGTCCGAAATATCCGTGAATACGGTATCCGTTCGAAAGTCGCCAGAAAAAAAAATTACCGAAAGCGGCTGGACGTCGATTTGATAAAGATGAGTTCGTTCGATACAGTTCCCGAGGTTACAGTCTCCGTGTAGATAGATTACATCTTCGCCACATTTTTGTAACGATATGTTCCCATTCGGAAAATGATGTGAAAGCATCAAATTAAGAGGGTACCATGTGAGATTCCTGGAATAGCAAGATCCGAAAAAAAGAGAAACTTTTTTCACCGTCTTTCAATTCTTCTCAAACTTACGTTAGATTTAACAAATAAAAATTAGGTCTGAGATTTCGAATATTCTGATTCGCGTAGATAAGTGCAAAATCTTCGAAGCACTGAACGGTTTTGCTCATGAATGCGTCCGGAGGAGGTACACCTTGAGTACGTCGTATTTCACATTTTCCGCACGAAGTTCCTTAAATTTCACGAAAGTTCTACATTTTGAAGATGGAAATGGATGATTAGATCAGAGATAAAAATCTTTATACGTATTCCAAGGGTAAAAGAATGAGTCCTGCGGGGAACTATCATATATATGTGATGGAAGGCCTACTAATATCGCTGGTCAAGATCACAGGAGGGTGATAGCAGCACAATTAACCTTTTACGAAGTGTGTTCTATACAGAATTTGTAGGATAAAGTGATTAGTCGTGTTTGATTGGGAAATAATTTGTGATAAGAGTTATAGGTCTCTAGAAACAATAACTGTAACTGTACACGAGTGGAACTCTTGTAATTCTCATTTCGTTCGCATTAAGGAGCTATTAAGCTACTTTGTGGAAAAAACTCCAAATTCCTTTCTTTTCGGACTCACCTGTAAGAGGAACCAACAGGAACCTTGAGTAATCATGGCCATAGAAGAGATATAGATGATTTCGTGAAATGAACGGACTTGCGAATGTTGCTTAAAAACACACTAGAAGATGTATAATGAGGATGGCGAAAAAAGAGATCAAAAGTAAGAAAAGAAAGAGAAGAAAAATGAAATAAAGTGGAAAAATCCCCCCCCCCCCCCCCAAAAAAAAAAAAAAATAATAATTACGTCCCATCTTATAATGAATAGTTTATATAAGGTGCGTAAAATTGGGATAACAAGAATCCGGTTTTTGAAAATACCCTAGAAACAAAGAAAGTGAGAAGGAAAAGAATAATCTCATGCAAGGAACAGCTCGCTCATTCATGTAAATTTCATCTGTTTTATTAAAGTTTGAAAGGCAGCAAACGTCAAGAATTTCTGGCTAATAAGCAAAACTAAATAAAAAAAGTACTGGCATTCTAGTATTAATTAGCAGCCGAGTTGCTAAAATCACAAAAAGTTGAAGGATCTCCTTCGTCCAAAGAAATTTCTAGAACAGTTCAAAAAAAAGGAAGAAACTTCATTCAAATTCACTCCTTAAGACAGTCGAGGGGAAAAAAAAAACTTGCTTGTCTTCCACTGATAGTGGATTCTTTGTTTCTTTTCATTTTTTTTTCTTGAAATTTTCTAACTGTACTACTAAAACCTGATAGCGATTTTCTTTTCTAATTTTCTAACTGTACTACTAATACTTGATAGCGATTGTAAGAAGTAATACAAATTAGACCTTCCGAAGGCACTAGCATGCCCACAAATGAAGACTTTCGTTCTATCTCCGTTCGTTTTTCTGTCAATAACTCTTTGCAACCAAATCCTTGCAAAAAGTCTGAATTTCCATAGTAGCTTACTTAGCTGTGCCCTAATTCTTTGCTCTTTCAGTGCAGTGTATTGTTTCATTTCACGCAGATAAGTGCAATGTAACATTGCACGAAATTGCAAACACCTTCGCAGAGTACACACGCACACACATACACACATATATATCCGTCGATTTGTACGTACACACGAATTTCACGAATAATCGGATTATATTACCATCGAAAATCTCTCTGCTCTGTAACGAAATCGTGTACTTGTCTCCGACTGATGTTGCGAGAAAATTCGAAGCATGGAACAGTTCGATGATGTTTCCGGATGATTGCCATCGAATAGGATATGAAAGGAGAACGACACCAGCTTCATCGCGTATTAACACCACACTTTTTCCTTTGCTGCAATTTATCCAAACATTGCTAATTAAAGCGAGACATAGCACGAAATTGATTATGTTTCACTTCATCAATAATCATTCATTATTTCATTAATGTTAAAGGCATCACCCCACGAATCTGAGGTGGTGCAGATCTCAGGTGGAGTATTCGTATACGGGATGGGAGACTATGGAGAGGAGGCTAATTCCGTCCATTTCTTCCTAATTGCCGTAAAAAACCGCCCGGAAGATGCGGCGCCGCAGAAGGTTGGCGCGCTCCACTCCAACTCCTTGTAGAAAATAGTGCGCCAGAATTCCTGAAGCCGTATCTTCCAGGCCGTTTTTTACGGCAATTAGGATGGAATGGACGGAATCACCCCCTCTCCGTAGTCTCCCATTCCGTATACGAACACTCCACCTGAAATCCATCCCACCTCAGATTCGTGGAGTGATGCCTTTAAGGTTAATCGTTAATTGATTGAATTGATTATGTTCTCTCCACGAATAGATGGGGTTAAAAGTGTAGTGCACGAATATTAGCGTGGTTGCGGTCAATCCCTCCTTACTATCCAGAAAAATGGCGTGAGAAATGGTCTTGTCGCACCGGACCACCCTACCAGGCACCTAATTACGTGCCCCACTTTGCGAGAACAGGGCGTACGCACTGCACCCGGACAATCAATGGGCTGCGAGGGTAGCACGCCTGCTCTCACAGACTGCGATGGGTTATTTGGCGCCTCTTAGCGTGATTCGGTGCAACAAGGCGGTTTCCCACAGTGTTTTTCTGGACATTTAGGAGGAATGGTCGTGATTACGGTCATATCATATGTGAACAACACCACCAGTCCTAGTTATTCGTGAAGAGATGTAACACCTGCAATTTCGTGGTATGCTGTCTTTAAATTATCCAAAATAGAATGAAATCGTCAAAAACCTGTGCAACGATGAGAATAACGTACGTTGATATGATGTTCGTCCGATGTACTGCTCCGTTAATGTCGACGACACGTGCCGTGCAGTCGATTGTGCCTTCACAAATGAAGAATTCACCGCTTGGGACACGTTGAAGACAGATCAAAAGTGTTCCACGGCGGCAGAAGGCAAGATCGTAAATCTGGGAATTTTTCCATTCGGTTTATTTGTAACTGAACTTTCGTGTATATGTACTGTACATTTGACAGTTTTTTCCTTTGAAAAATCTCAATTTTAATATTGTTTCGTTGAAGAAGTGTTTTTCCAGGTTGTTGTTTATTATTTATATTTCTACCTTAATGTGGTAAGAGTTCTCACAAATTTCCCTCTAATATTGGGTTTCATTAAAGAGCTATTCGTCTAGGTAAATAATTATTATAGATGATCCAGTGGTTGAGATTTAAACTTTAATTTAGAATTTTACACCTGCAGTTGCTATTATATTTTTATTTTTATTTTTTTGAAACTCCGAATAAGTTACATACAACTTTGAGATTTTAAAAAAGACTTGGAAGAAAAAAAAGTTAAAATACTCATTATAAATTAGAAAAAAATTAACTCGCTTAAAATTAGTTCAAAAATGCTAAAGCAAGATCAATTACTATATACACAATCTATTTTTATCTATTTTTCCGATTATTTCTATCTATTTTTACGACAATTTCTCTTACTAGAATAGAGAAAAAATCAACTGAACTTCAAAAATAATTAAACAAATAAACACCAATCACAGAAACTGAAGGCTGCAGGTGAAAATTAGAAACCCGGAAGTTATCATGCCTAAATTCTTGTTGTCAAAATACGTCACTTTTATAAAAAAAAAAGTTGAGGAAAATCAGTTAACATATTCCTATTCCTACATATTTCAGCTCCCTCTTTGATAAAAATAAAAGAACCGCAGTTGAATAAACGCCAATAAAAAAAAACTGAAGTGACACAAAAGTTAAATGGTAAAATTGTAGATCTTCAAAATACGTCATGGACAAGAAAATATCAGAAAAAATCTGTTACTGTATATTCGTTCTATTTCTGTGCTAATTTTCGCTTAAGGAATAGGAAAAAAAAGCCTATCAAACCACAATTCAATAAACACCAATTCTAAGAATTGAAGTACTAAACAGTGGAAGAAAACTGGAAACGCAAAAGTTATCGTGGGGACAATTTTATCAGTAAAATATGTCACTTTGATGAAAATTTTAAGAAAATTTAGCTACTTATATTACTTATATTATATTACCCATTATTACTTACAATTGTCACTTCCATATATTAATTATATTATATTATATTAATTAAAACTTGTCGGTGAAGTAACCACTGTTTCAAAAATGAGAGAAACGTCAGTTAACTTACTAGATCATATTAATATATTAATATATAATAACACAAAAATTATATTATTATATTATATATTACAAAAATTATACTATTATACTATAAAATTATAATATTAATATATTAATATATTATTACATAGAAATCAATTAGCAGTAATTACATAGTTACTAGTATCTTTATTCTAATTCTACTTCTTTCTTTTCTTTTTATTCATTTCTTCTTTTTCTTCTTTTTCTATTCTATTCTATTTCTATGCTAATTTCTACTCTAAGAATTACAGAGAACGTGTTCGAAGGTCACGTTCAGGTCCTCCCCGTCCTATTCGTCCCTTCTTGCAACCTGGGAGCATAAGCGGAACCGATGGTTCATACATACGATGATAGCACACGCTTATACATACACACACGTGTATTGTTTGCTATTTCTATGCAGATCAGGATGAGTCACAATGTCCACAGATAAAACTTCTATGGTTACGGCAATTGTAGTAGATATTTGTGGCGATCGGCACGTGACCAACCTGACAATCTTGATATAATGGATCCATTCTCGAAAGAAGAAGCGTATACGAAGACATTTCATGTACATCACAATAGTAGAGTTGATTAGCTGATTTTCTAGAAAAAAATCCTTCATGTATATTTGATATCTCGTGGATTTTGGTAATATTTAGTAGAAAAAAACGTAATGAAATCTTGCCATCTTACTTGAAAATAAGCTGCCCATTCGGCCCAGCCGCTATGGATTTTCCCGGTGAATCTACACCTGTCACGGATAAACAGTCTCGTAGTGTATGTGAATCCATTTCTGTATAAGCATACAGGGAATAGAGAGAGAGACGGACGGACGGACGGACAGACAGACAGAAACGATAAAAATTTTACGGACAAAAAGCTTTCACCGCCAGAATGGTGGTGTACTTCGCTGGGGGATATCAATGAACCGATGATATGTACACGTAACGAATAACGCGTTCAACGAATGAATGCAACGTATGTTGTACGAGAAATTTTTGTGAAATATCTGTAGTCAGATAGAAATTCGGAAAAAAAAAATTTACTATCCTCATTTGTAATGAATATATTAGAATTTTTTCCAAAAAAAAAGAAGTTTCACCCACAAAAATACTCGAAAACACATGATCTTGTTATGGAATTTGTTCGAAAAGGTTATTTTGTACATAAACGAAGTCGTCCTTAGAAAAAAAAAATTAAGATTACTATTTTTTCTCTGATTCCT
Organism: Necator americanus; assembly: GCF_031761385.1. NCBI lineage: Eukaryota > Metazoa > Nematoda > Chromadorea > Rhabditida > Ancylostomatidae > Necator > Necator americanus. The sequence continues at coordinate 5,112,182 of NC_087375.1, read as the reverse complement.
AAGATCACAATTTTTTGCTGAAATTCCTAGGATCACAAACTTTTTCCCGTACTTCATTCCAATTTTATAATGAAAAGAAAAAGCGTTCTAAAAAAAAACAAATGCTGTTTTCTGAGGAAAGTGATTTTGTTGAGAATGTCATTTCTTGGCTGTTTTCCCCATCTTTAATTGAATTTCATCAGTTTCTCTTATTTTATTATATTTTAGTTTGTTTGCTCTGAAAAATGTGCAAGTAATTTAGATCTACTAGCCACGAAGTAGAAAAAATAATATTTTCTGAAGAAAAAAGCAGACTAAGTCACTGGAAAAGGTTCTGTCGAAGTCCACGAGCGTGTATGTGTGTGTGATTTTTTTTGCATAAATGCAAAAATTACACTGTTTGGCTGTTGTAAGAACTGTAGAAAACGGTCATATAATAATACGTTTTGATAGCCGATATTTGAAGTTTTTGTGTTTTTGTGTCGACAAAAGCAAATGTAGCAATTCACATCAGAAAACGATTCACGTCATAAATCCACTACCAAAGTATTTCTCTTCCTTTTTAAAAGATCATGGTTCCATGCTTGTACCATGTCAAATCTAAGCAAACATGATTAAATTCCTTTCTGACTTTCTGAAGAAATTCTTTTTTAAAAAGTTTTTTGGGTTTTTTTTATTAAGTTTAAAGGCATCACTCCACGAATCTGAGGTGGTACGGACTTCAGGTGGGGTATTCGTATACGGGATGGGAGACTATGGAGAGAGGGGTGGTTCCGTCCATTTCTTCCTTATTGCCGTAAAAAACGGCCTGGAAGATACGGCTTCAGGCGTTCCGACGCACTATTTTCTACAGGGAGAGTTCGACTGGAGCGCGCCAGCCTTGTGCGGCACCCCATCTTCCGAGCCGTCTTTTTACGGCAATTAGGAAGAAATGGACGGAATCACCCCCCTCCGTAGTCTCCCATCCCGTATACGAATACTCCACCTGAAATCTGCACCACCTCAGATTCGTGGGGTGATGCCTTTAAACTTGGATGTGGTCCACGAATCTACCCATTTCATTGGCATTGGATTGTACTAAATAATTGTGGGGACTAAGGCGTTGGACTCTGGATTTTTGCGAACATTCCATGCATTTTCAGCGGAATTCAGAACTGATAATGTACGGTCTGTATCCATAGAGACAAAGGATAACGTGCCCGGCTTTGATCATACCTTATAAGGTTACGCCTACGCTTCAACTTTGTTTCAGAATTGTTTGAAGTTTCTGAACGTGGATGCAGCCTTACAATGACTTTCGGGGGCCAACCACTGTATCAAGTCAGCGCTTTTATTCTTCCAAACAAATCTGGTACCAATTCATCGACCCCTTAAGGAAGAAAGGGTTGGTTGGCACCGGACGGTTGCGAACCATCGATGGTGCAGTCACAGTAGAACCTCTTACCGACTATGCTACATTACACTACGCTCTTATAATTTGTAGTTATACATGCACAAAATTGCTGATATTTCTCTGAATTTCGATTTGTCTTTTTTTCCACAAAGCCCCAGGTTGACACAGTACATTTTCTTCAAAAGTTGTTCATTGTTTATGAATTCTTCAAAACGAATCAGTCACCGCTTTATATCTGTTTTCTTACGGAACAATGAATAATGAAGAAGAGTCATCATGAAAAGCTCATAACCAAGAAACAAAGAGAAATTGTCAACGATCATGAAATGACGAGGCTCGAACGAGCCTTTTAGGCCTCGGCATTTTTCCTGGATTTTCGGTTAATTCGCTTTATCCTTCGTCAGAAATTATCTTTTAAAAAAATAGAAATAGACGTCGTTTGCATAGAGACTGATTTAAAAAAGTGTTCAATCCACGAATTCTTGACAATCCAACTTTTTATAGAATAGTGCCCAATATTAGATTTTGAAAGATGCCTAAAAAATTTTTGCAAAAATTTCAGGAGTATTACTAATACTGTTGTTTTTTTTTACCTCGGAAGTTCCACATAAAAATACCTGAAAAATCTGAAGGTATTTCTAAAGAAAAATTATGAGGAGTTTTATGAGAAGGTAATAAGAAATTTCCATGAGCCAAGTCATTTCGTAGACATGTCAACGTTTATTGTACATATTTTCACAATCAATACTGTTGCCTTTATATGACTGGAAACTTTATTTAATACTTTATTCTTCTCACTAAAAATAGTGGCGCTGCTTGATCTTTTCACTTCGCTTTCCTTCGTTTATTTTTTTTTAAATTCGTTCTCAGAAAATGAAGGAAATTGTGACATCGTTATGTTGAATAAAAAGCAAGGATTTAATGGGTAATAAGGGAGCCTTAGTGTTAGTCAGCCCATTCCTTGGAATGGAAACGGCTGAGAATAACAAATACATAGTTCATATGACCTTATACTGATTAAGAGGAGAAGAAGAAGAAATTCAGGTGCGGTGAAACTCTGACAATAATAAAATAGTAGAAGTAAATAGTACCTAAGGTAGAGTTTAGATTATAGGTAATGGAACCAAATAATTGAAGCAAAATGTAAATCGACAGCAAATTTATGGGCTCGTTTAAAGCGTAGCGTGCACTTATAAGCCGTGATCGTGGTAGTAAGAAGGAAAGAGGTTCGAATAAAATGCAGAGATATTTTTGGTCTTCACTGAGGAGAATAAGAATAAGAATAAGAATAATTCGTTTGAGAAATTTCAGCGATTATTTCTAATTGAAATTTCGCTCACATTCAACGTGATCTAAGTTTTCAATCTTTAAAATATTCAAGAAAAAGCCAGAAATTTGACGATGAACATCGAACTACAAACATAAACCGTCGAAACTGGTTCTCATGCATGTTTCAGCGCATACTATTTGATTCGGTGAGCTGAGAGTGAGGATTAGAACGAATTCATCTAAAACACGATCATTCTCCAATTCATTCATTATATTCATTCTATATTACATATTCGTTATATTACACTAATATATAATATATTACATATATTACATAATATATTACAAAGTATAAAGATATAAATTAAAATAATAGTTGAGGTCGTGCCAAATTGAGGTGAGAATAGAAGCGAACTCTATGAGCAGTAATAATAATAGTAATACTACGTGTGATCAGTGTCAAATTATTATTTATTATCAATATTATCAATTCCATGTTATTATTTCATATTTATTTTTATTTTCCCAAAATTTTCTTAACCACAACATGAAAATCTCTCACTTTTTTGAAGGAAGACTAGAAAAAAAAAACTAGTAATTAAAATTCAAAAAAGTGAAAAACAAAGAAGCTTTCGCAAGTATTTGCACCTTGCTATAGTCTTTCCAAAGAAAATTCCCACTTAACGATAAAGGTGAGTAGTGGTAAAAACAGTAAGATTAGGTTCGCGTAATTTTCCCATTTTATTTTTTTTTTTGTTTTATTATTTTCATGAAATCTCCCTAATCACGAAATAGAAATCCCTCAAATTTTAAAAAGAAAGTCGTGGAAAAAGGTAATAATTGAGAATGAAAAGGTGAAAAACACAGAGTTCCTTTGAGTGTGTTTGCACCTTGCCGGGTCTTTTTTTAAGGAAAATCTCGATTATTTCGTGAATAATCACAAAAGAAAACCATAAATCAATCGATCAATAAACAAATCGAGTAGCAAATAGCATCAATTTCTGCTTGACGAGAGAAAAAAAAAGGATGGAATCGTCAGCGAAGGAAAATCATGAATAGAACTAAGCTCTACATGTTTCATTCACTTCACAAAAAACCTCCTATAGATGGTGAGAACACGCCTCTCATGGCGATTTTGTAACACTCACTCACTGTCGACTGAATGATGATATTATTCGCGGTTTGAATATGCAAAATCGACACCGAAACAAGATCGAATCGAAGTATAATACGGGAGTAGAAAAACTAGTTAAAGCTCTCTCTCTCTCTCTCACTCTTTCGTTACGCTAAAATCTCCCCACGCTAAAACCTCTCGCTGACTCTGAGTAACCACGCTGAGTCAACCGACGTTATGAATTTGAATGTGTAAAATTCGAATAAGAAAAAAAAACGTCAAGAGAATCATAGATCAGCATAGATCAACGATCATGAGGATTCGGTACATAGGGGAAGTGTGGAAGAAACTTCCAACCTCCCCTAGATAAGGAAGGCATGAGCAATCGATGTTGACACAGAAGAAGAGCGCACACAACATTGGAGATCAATGCATTGACGCATCATCGTAAAAATATTGCAGACGAATTCTTTGGAAGGATTTTTTCACCATTAGTAAAAATATCAGGTTTGTTGATGAGACTAGTAGTAATAAAATATGTCTATTTATTACATTTATTTATTTGTTTCCCAATTTATAGTATTTGAAATCACAATTTTAGTTATTATTATTTATTATTATGCTTTGCTCATTAATTTTTTTATTGTTTATGATTATATCTGTGATTATTTTATTTGTTATTTATGGATAGAATATTACGTTGTTAATATAATTGGGCCGGACGTGGCGCAACGACAAGAGGTTCCGCTTCCTGCACGATCGATCGGAGGTTCGAACTCGCCCTAGTGTTCACCAAGCCTTTCATCCCTCCGGAGTCGATAAATTGGTACCACACTTGTCTGGGAGCGGATAAAAACATTGACCTGACACGTCCCCTAGCCCACGTAAGTCATTGTATAGCTGTTGCTGCTGTACTGTTTGTAAACCTCAAACGATTCTGAATTGAAGTGAACGTGGCGCGGCGCATCCCAAGCGGATTGATCAACGCCAGACACTATATCCTTCTTTAACTTCATTGATTAGTTCAATCAGAAGACAGTAGACAGCATAGCGGGGTGAAAATTTCGAACTTATGATTGATATTGATGAATTTCAGCAAGAAATGGGCCTCGCTCTAGGTGTCACTTAACTGCTCCGCTTTCTTTCTTCCTCTCTCTTTTTTTTTTGACGGGAAGGATGGATTCGTACATTTAGGAATTTTATAATGAAGAATTTTAGCCGCTGCGAGAATTCATGAAACACAAACAGTTGGCGTAGTCGGGTCAAAAGGACAGAATCAAACGAGATCAAGGCGGTCCCATCGCGAACTACAACGATGGATGGTGCTTGCAAGTCTCTTCCCACATTCCACTAACCGCTACGCTGAATCGCACCACTTCGACTGCAGCCGCTTACGCAAACTGTACCGTACTTCATGTCGTTTTGACCCGACTATATCAATTCGCGATGGGACCACCTTGATCCATGTCAACGATGGGAACTTGCTCTTCCCTCTCCCTCTACACGGGACAAGAGGGTGGAAAATAGCATAGTCGCACCGACCATCACATTACCGCCAATAGAATATTCGCCGCGACTGATGTTGTTCTTCTCGGCAAATCCTACTAGGGATCGAATTCCAGTTTCCTTTGTAGAAGGTTTCTCTTCTCGAGAAAAAAGAGATATAGCGGGTAAAATGTAGCTGGGGAAGGGGGAGCTCAACACTGCTCTAATCGAACGGTATTTTAGAGCACAAAAAAGACGTTTCATAGAGCCCGTAGACCGCACTTAGCTGTCAAATGTGCAGAAGCCATCTTTAAAGCCATTTTCGATTCATTTTTGTATCGTTGGGAGTACTACATGATACAACTCAGCTACTCACTTCCAATAAGCCTGTTTAGAGAGTTTGGTGAAGTCTATGCATTAGTAATTCCAGCTGTATATTCCTTTTTTCCCCTTGGTAGTTTTAGAATACATGTCATGTATCCTCGAAGGCTAATGCTTTGGCCTTAGTGCACCGACTGACACAGCTACTAACTTCCAGTGACAATTAATGAACCTTATTAAATTGGGAAGCAATTTGTCAGTCAAACGTATCACCCCACGAATCTGGTACGGGTTTCAGGTCGGCAATGCCTATATGGGGTCGTAGATTGTGGGAAGAGGGTGATTCCGTCCATTTCTTCCTAATTGCAGTAAAAAACGGCCCGAAAGATGCGGCACAAGGCTGGAGCGCTCCAATCGAAGTCGTGGTAGAAAATAGCGCCCCAGAATGCTTGAAGCCGCATCTTCCGGGCCGTTTTTTTTTACGGCAATTAGGAAGAAGTGGACGGAATCACCCTCTTCTCCACAATCTTCCCACCCCGTATCGGCATTGCCGACCTGAAATCCGCACTACCCTAGGTCCATGGCTTAAATGAACTATAACCCTTTCAAATGGGAAAGCCATTTGTCAACTTTAATAACGGTTTTTGTGCTCAATGGACGTTTTCGCGCTCGAATGTACAGTTCAATTAGAGCAGTCTTGAGTGCCCCCAACTATATTTTACTTTATGAAGCCATGAAATTCACAAAGCAGAACTCCTCAAAAACTGAGATTTTCGATTCGATAACCGAGTTTTGAGACGATACTGCAGTGAACGACATCGACGGAAATTATGATAAGCGTATCGAATATCAATGATAGAGAACGAGATGAATTGAGAATTTGGAAGTCACTAAGACACTCACGTCCTGGAAACTCTAGAAACTATACGTCGAAGTCTAGACGCCTTGAGACGAACGCGAGTACAAATTTACGTTCGAATTCTCGAAGTTTCACATTTAACAAGTAAAAAAGGGCAGAAGAAGAGCAGAGTAGCAACTTCGGCTGAGGCATTCCGAAAGTAAGAATGCACAATCGCAGTGGCGGATAAGGCTTCAAAGAAAAAACAACAAAGAAGGAAGAAAAACAAAACAAAACGCAGACATCACTCTCCGAAACCTCCGAAAATTGAATCACCTCACTTCATCAAGAAGAATAATTAATCAAGGTTTGAAATTTATCAAGATCTCCAGAATTTAATCTGGTCTCATCAATCGTCCACGTTCGATTACCTCCTTCCCATTCTGGGGAAGATGGATATGCCATCCTAGAGCTATTTTTCTTTCGAGATCCGATGTTCCCATCATGTCGTGCGAAGGATCGTACGACTCTTATCCACGATACGACTGATGTGTAGCAGTTGAAAGGACCACGAAATGACAGCACTCATCGGTTCCTCGGAAAAGGTCCCGCTTGTTGAAATTCAGAATTCTAAACCAGTGAAAAATATTGTTGTAAAAGACATTGTTGGACACCGGCAGTTATCGTCCTTCAACTCCTACATCACCTTCAACTCCTATGATTTGGGGAACACTCGACCTTTTCAGAAAGAAAAAGGGTCCCAACTAGTGTTTCGGAGCTACGCAGCCATTCTTCATTTTTCATTATCAATCTCTTCAAATTTCAAACTTAAGTCCAGTTTTCAATTTTAATCTCATTCCAATTCAGTTTTCAATTCAATCCAACTTAAATTTTCCCATCTATACTTCTAATCCCCATTAAAACCGAGTGAACATGAGACTGATGCGCTCCATCGTGGTGCGACGCGACGCATCCAATGGAAATCCTAGGTTCAGATTCTGATCCCAATGAGATCTGATCTCTTTTTTCGTCTCGTTTTGTTGTTTTCTTCTTAGTAAGATTATCTGTATTTTTCATACAGTCTTCATAGGACCTAAATGACTGCCGCAACAAAATTCCGCACTTGCAAAGAGGAGTACGCATGCAACGATGACGGTTTCTTCACGTTCAGCAGTACGGAACAGGTGAGCATGGTTTAGTTCAGTTTCTCTCAACTAATTCATTGTTTATCATAAGTTGAGTAGGGGAGAGGTATTCCCTGGGTAAAATGAAGTTGGGGACACTCAGTGGCGCCCTTTCTGGAAGTAAACAATTAAATCAGTAGAAGCCCTAAGAACTAAACATTAGTGTTGGAGGATCTGTGACATTTGAGCTAGTTACTAAGAGAAAAGAGTAAGATAGAGCTTCTAGAAATAAGGGCGCCACTGAGTCCCTCCCAACTACATTTTCCCCGGGATTTCTCCTGCTAGTTTCTTCTTGTCGGCCTTGTTATCAACTATAATCTTATTGTTAACAACCAAAGAGTACACTTGCAATGATTACAATTGCTGTTTTTCTAAATATACAAAGGTAGCACAGTCATTTTGTTCTCATGGTGACAGTAAAAATGCGCAGACAAATGGACAGGGTCTTCTTTCTCGACAACAAAGCTCCTCTACACTGGTAAAGCCGCTTGGTTCAGTCAATCCTCCTGTGGAATAGGCAAAACTTACCAATGTGCTGGTTAAAGCTCCTTACGTCTGGGACAAAGAAGTTTTTTTTTTAGATTTTTACTTGTTTGTGAACCTACAGTTTCGTGTAAATGATCCATCATCCCACCGACAGTAGTGGAGCCACGACTGATCGTTTCATTATCGACAAGGCCATGTGTGACGCACAACGTTCGGCGTGGTTGTACTTCATATTTTTCGTAGAATTCAATGAAGGTCAAGTATACGTGTCCGTTATTGAGTCAGCTTTCAAGTGGTTTATTGGGTCATTCAGCAGAGTCGAATATCTACATTAATTACGAAGGGCATTCATTTAGTTCATTGCTTTTTCACATTTGCGAACGTCGTATGCGTTTATGCGTCGTATAGGAATAAATATGGATGCTCTTGCAGAAACAAATAAGCAGGGTTAGATGGGAAACTATCTAGATAGTATCAATTACATTATAGTAGGGTCAAAATGACATGAAGCACGGTACAGTTGCGTAAGCGGCTGTGCTCGAAGCGGCGCGGTGGAGCATAGCAAATAGGATCGAGTGAGGACCCGTGCTACCGCCAACCGCTATCTCCACCGCGCCGCTTCGAGCACCACTGCTTGCGCAACTGCACCGTGCTTCATGTCGTTTTGACTCTACTATAAATACACCGTATTCTATATACGCTTTACTAGCTGTTAAACCCGAACTACCCAGATGTGCGTCTAGAGGGCATCACTTTGCTATGTTTTACTTTTTACTTTTTGGATTTCAACTTAGCAACATTAACAAACTAGCATGCGGGCTCGGGCGAGGTAAGAATAATTCTAGGATGTAAAATGACGCTCAGTTAGCAATAGGATGTTGGGTGCCAAGCTTTAAGAGTTTCTCACCTAATATTTTCCTCTCCAGAAACGCGTCGAGGATCTTGTGAGCGAACAAGTAAGACGATGTGAAGATTACGCTAACGGCGTTCCCATTCTCATTCGCGACGCCCACATTGACTATGTCATAAGGAGTTTGCGAGAAGTCGGCAAGGGATATACGATAAGTTCCTTGTAATAGTCTCATTGAAGCGGCCATAAAGATTGCTCTGATGATGGCTGATTATGGTTGCGCAGAAGTCGCCGTTGTGCTCATACAAGAATATTTAAGAAATAATATTGGTGAGACAGCTTTGACATCTGCCATTCCTTTTGTAATCTTCTGAAAAGTAGTCAGAAACCAAGTGAAATCCCTTAAGTACAACTTTCCTTTATATTCTTTTTCCTCCTTTCTTCTGTGCTAGCCAAAAAAGTACACGTTGCCTGTATTAGTTTGTCAGTCGGAGACAAGACGCAGCTGAGTTAGGAAGTATTATCATCATCATATCATCATCACTATCATAATTGAGGTTCAATTCGAAATAAAGAAAAACTCTTTATCTTTTCTTCTTTTTTTTTAACCAGTCTTAAACCAGGGCATCTCGAAAATGATGGTGTTGAGATCTCTCCAAGAATAGGTAGGGGTATAGTTCACCAATATGAGCATGATCGCACTTAGTTCTCTCCAGTAATCCACAAAAAAAGTTTGTGAAAGAGTCTTGCGTGATATTGTCTCCGAAACGATGCAACTCTCTAGCGATAGAACGTTGACAACTCCGTCATCGTCCAACATCCACATCCAACTAGTATAATTCAGACAAGCAGATAGGATCTGAGCAGAGCAGTATGATCTTCATATTTATTATTATATCCGTATTATTTTAAGGTTTGGATGCTAGTCGTACATGGATGTGCTTTTGGGGATTGCACAGTCTGAACATTCTTGGCGCAGCGCCTTCACACTCGCAAAAAGCTGATATATTGGCTTTTTTGAAGACTTGTCAACACCCAGATGGTGGTTACGGAGGTTGGTTAATTGTATTTATCTTAGATGTCGCTCTGATTTCACCTTGCCTTTACGTTTGACCCCGATTACTTCTTCTTGAGTTCCCTATCATGCAGTCCTTATCATCAAAACGGGGAATCCCTGTGAAACCTGGCCCTAGTTTTTCATTTATCTCTTCAACGCGTCAACTTGCTATGCTTCCCATCTGTCAAGTTGACGTGTTGAGGTCAGTCCAGGTAAATGAAGTATTGAAATAAATATTTTTTTTTTTACTTTAGCTTCATTTTGGGTTAGGAGAAGGTTGTACCGAATTTCTGTAGAGTACAAATCTTTAAAGTTCTACAATTCAATAAGTAAACGAAAGTCTGCATTCAAGTCTGCAACTTTTACTATTAGATCTTTGTCGTATTTTTGTCTTCACCTGAGAACTTTAACCTTATGTTAATATTTGGAAAGAGAATGCACATCGTCCTAGATCCTGTAAAATGCAGCTCCGAGAGCCCAGCAATGGATATTCGGTGCTGTGTGAGTCTTCGGATGATGATTTTCTTCTGAAACGTTTATGCCCTTTTTGAGGGTTATAGTCTTTCTTTTTGATTTCCCTTCCATGGTGCAGCTAGTCACATGTTTGTCATCAGTACCCTGGTTTCGGTTTTCCCCCTTCCTCCCTCCAATACTGGCGCCACGTCTGCCATATATGCGGTAGTCGGAGCTAGTGCTCCGAACCCCTTCACTTTTGGACGGTTGGCGAAAGGATCCTATTCACTTTTGGGTGGTTCGCGGAGGGATCCTCATCATTTTAGCCGCACCCCATTAGCCAGACCCCCTTCACCTGAGGAGTATCCGAGTCCTATCTATCGCATCTATGCCGTCTTCCTTGTATTCGGTAATATTAATCGTGTCGTCTATCCTTGATGTAGATACACACATAGTTTTATGGACCAACAACAGAAGTCCAATCCTCCTCCGTTTCCATCCAACGTTAGGGAATTGACAAGGGCTTAGTAATTAATTAGACAGACTGCGATGCATCTAGTGAGGTTAGCAAGGTTAAGTAAATTAGTAAGAATATTCAAACATTCTCTTTTGATTCAGTTTAAGTGTAGTTTAATACATCCTGAATTCTAATTATTTATTCTAGTCTTCATTTACTGTTTTCTTTTGAAAATTTTATGTTAGTTAATTTTAGGTGGACCTGGTCAACTCGCTCATCTTGCCCCTACCTATGCAAGCGTAATGGCATTAGCATCGCTCCAAACGGAAGAAGCACTTCAGTCGATTAATTTGTATGTTTTTTTTTCATCCATATATTACTTCCATTGCGTTTTTAAATGTTTCTTGTTGAATTTTGATATGTTTTCACACTTACTCGTGTTTACTTTATTTTATTTACTTTTTTTGATCGTGCTATTCTTTCCGGACATATTCTTGGAATTAGTTGTTGTAACAATTTACGTATACATTGCGAATATCTCAAACATTACTTTTTAAGAGAGTCTCTGTCACGTTTCCTCCATCGAATGAAGCAACCGGATGGATCATTCACTATGCACGACGGTGGAGAAGTGGATATTCGTGGCACTTACTGTGCTCTTTCTGTTGCTGCGCTTTGCGGCATCATGACTGATGCATTGAGAGACGGAGCGGCCGAGTGGATCGTAAAGTTAGCTTGACGTCTACATTTTGTATTAAGGAACCCGAGAACACTTCTAGTGTACGGAATTTAAGGTGCCAGACCTACGAAGGAGGATTTGGAGGTGAACCAAATGCCGAGGCTCATGGCGGCTACGCATACTGTGCTGTAGCTTCTCTTGTCATCCTTGATAGGTTAGTTGGAATATTTTTTTGATAGGTAAGTTCAACAATGAATCTGTCCATCCTGTATTTTTAAGGTATCGATTGGCTGATTCAGAGTTGCTGCTGCAATGGCTCGGCAAGCGTCAAATGCGTTTTGAAGGAGGTTTTCAGGTTAATATTTTGAATTTGTCGTTATTCATACTTGAATGAAAAGTGGAAGTGGAAGCCTTTAGGGTCGCACTAATAAACTTGTAGATGGATGCTACAGTTTCTGGCAGGCAGCTAACTTCCCTCTCATTGGGGGAGAGATGGCACGGGAGGTTTGTTCTGATTCTTGTCAGAAACGTTTACATATTTATGCTAGCGTTTAGCAATAGAGAAAAAGATAATCTTGCTCCCGGCGTGTTTGAGCTGCTTCCGGCAACTTATATTCGTTTTTTCCAGTCTTTATGTTATTATATATAATTACAGATATTATACTACAATTATAATATAATTTGGTTCCATTATTCATTGCTTATCTGTTGTTATATATTTAATTTGTTCAGGGGAAATCCTGCCGTTTATTTTATTGTTTCGACATCACGTTTTTGGTACACGTTACTCATTTTGATGTCCAACGATTGAAGACATATTCTAGCAGGAAGAAGGCAACAATTGAATTTTGGTTCCTCATTCCAGGGTCGTCTCAGCGCTGAAGGACTGTTCGATGCTCGTATGCTTGAAGAGTACATCCTGATGTCCTGCCAGGTACTGGTACTTAAATAAACGTTTAAATTTTTGGAAAACCGGAACTTTTTGTGTTTCGCAAGATACAAGTTATTAAGGATGAAGCAGGTGGATTCCGCGACAAACCTGATAAGACGAGAGATCTCTATCACACATGTTATGTTCTAAGTGGTCTCGCCGTAGCGCAAGCATATTCAATTTTGCGCGAGAATGGCAGTGTGCTTGGTGGGAATCAAAATGCAGTCGTGAGTACCATTTTGCAATTATATCCTTATCTTTTTTTAATACCACATGATCATCTTCGAAAGCTATCTGTGAAAGTTTCCTTCCTTATTTTTTTCTTATTCGCGTGGTTTCGCTCACATGGCCAACTTGAGTGAAAAGGACCTAGTTTATAATAAGGCGCAAGCGGTTTTCTTACGAGTGACGCGGTTTCCAATCATTCCCAGGTGAATATGGGTGTATCATCGCAGCGCAATAGGCGTTTTTCTTTCAACTCGTGTCCGAAATTCCCGTCGCGCAGACTTCGAACGCTACCATTCACGCATAATGTAGCATGGACTGGATTATTTTGAGCCGCCTACATTTTTTTTCTAATGTTGAGGTCTGTCGCACATAAATAGTGGTCCAGAAAGAATGTTCACTTTCCCTTTGAAGACAACTTTCAGCAGGAAAATGGTTGAATTTTGATTAAGCGAATGAAACTACATTTTGTTTTCTCGACGAAATGCACGCTACTTTCTACTGGGATATGCGCGAACCTGTAATCAAAGTTGAGAAATCATTATATGTACCGTTATATCGGTATTCGTTGATAAAACAAGATCCAATAAGTCAGTGAAATCTTTAAAAGCAAGGCAACACCATCAGCAGGACTAGAAATCATCTCTCAAATTATATTTAATATTTCACCAGTGCTTTATAATTTTTTTTAAATCAGAAAGATCATTTGAGTTTACCAATTATTTTGGTTCCCTGGTCAGGTGATGATGTGGTATATGTTGCATAATTATTCTTTATTTGCTTTGTTTACTTGAAAGATCGTGCTAATTCTTCTGTAATCCTAGAGAATGCTCCTACGAATTTATACGTGTTTTTCAATATTAATTTGAATTAAATTCGACTTTGCTTTTTTAAAGGAAGCAATCAATCCTGTCTTCAACCTGACGACATCCAGCGAACAGTTCGCCGCCAGCTTTTTTGCTAAATTCTCTCATTAATCATATGGATGTCACGCACCTCATCTTTTCCTCAAATCCTCTTCACTCCTACAAATGATCTTAAAGACACTACTTCTAGAGTGCTATTTTATACGGTATGTTTTACTTTTTGTAAGTACGGATAGATATACGTGTTATGCTTTGATTGAATTGTTCCGGATATGATTTCATGTGTATCCTACATGAATCTTTTGATAAAGAATGAAATTTCACTGTGCAACTTGTTTCCGTACACGTTCATCTTGGTTCCGTCGATAATATTGGATTTTTCTGGTGTCGCAATTATTGATATTAATATGAATATGTGTGATCAGTTTGAGGAATGACAGAAAACAATGGTACGGGAAAGGTGATGAAGAAGAAAAACAAGTTCAAAAATGTGAGTTAACACGATCGAAAGTATTGTTAAATTACGAAATGCGAACGATGTTTGAATCCATGAAATGATCCGATGATTAGATCTGTTTGCTTAGTACTAGTTGAAAAATTCGTTCATTCGGTTCTCATACAGTTTTTGATATAAACAGTTTCTCTGTATAACAGAGAGTTTAGGTAAGTGTACCCTCGATATCGAAGGACTCATTCGTAAAAGAAACTGAAAATCGACAAAAACCAAAGGAAGATGTCAAGATGAAAAAGAAGAAGTCGAAAGATTCAACTCACAATCCGCTAGTGAAACATCATGAAGGCCAAAAGTGGTATGACTATCAGGTTTGTCTCGAACGAATATATTTTCCTCAAGGAGTACTGCAGAAATTCGAATCTTTAGGTAAATGAGCTGGTCGTAGATGCTGTGAAGGACACACTCGGAACTAACGATTTGTTAGCTATCGAACATGAGGCCGATATTCTTCTAAACAACGATGTGGATCTGTACAATCGATGTATCCTCTTCAATCGAACTTCTTGGAACTGTCAATTTCTACTTTTTCAAACTATGTTGCTTGTTGCGTTTTAAGATGTTCGCACCCAGGGTGGATCTGAAGCGTCTTGGCTCCAGACAGTCATCAAAAGAGGTACTGCTAGCGACCGAATGACGGCGATGCAACTTCAGGTGTTGTTTGAGTGAAATTGCTTGAAAATAGCACAGTTTAATTCCATTCTATTTCGATCTCTCGAGAGCAGAGTTTCTTATTATTTATTATTTATAACTTATTTTTGTATTCTAAGATCTTCAAGAGCGCTTTTGATCTAGAGAACTGAGAATTAAAATGTGAAGGAATCTAGCTTTAAAAGTGTCATAAAATATAGAAAGCAGATTGTTAGCTATCACTATATTACGAACCCCTGCACTTCGTTTTCTTCTGTAATCAATTTCTCATTTTTCATTTCTTTAGTTAGGACTCAAAAAGAGAGGAAAATATGTGATAGTGAGTTGCGTAAGAGTGAAAGCAGTTGAGATGCAGCGTACAGTTTATTTAATCGCTGTTATTGTTATTCCCTGCTTCGCGCGTTTTCCAAAACTAAATGAAGCTCGGGGCAATATTGTATGCGGGTTTATTTTTTCCTTTGAATCGAATATATCAAGCATACTATCTATATGAAAGGGAACAAGTTTGGTAGTTCATATTATAAACATTTGCTTTGCTTTTTTTCCTGCACAGTGACTCAGGAGCGAAAAGATGTTTAATGTCCAGCTTTATAGATGCATAACTCACCGGTTCACTCGTTGTCTTATATGGAAACAATGATCTCTTCTCTTGAAAAGAAAAACACGCGAGAAGCCCTCGAAATACTGCGTAAGTTTCTGTTAGGACAGTAGCTTCTGGAGAGATTTAAAATTTTTATAATTGTCTGTTAAGCTATTCTCGAGGAGATCTTCCTAAACCATTTCCTCCCTACGAATCGAAAACTAGTGCCGTTCAGTGGGGTAAGACATACTAGAATTGTGCATGAACGGTTTCATATCCACTTTCCATCTATAGAGACCTCTAAAAAGGATGAACGAATTCTGTTCGAATAGTGAAAATGGGAGAAAACGGCTACTAGTGCTTTGGCGGTTCGAGCATAAACTTAAATTAGTTTACCAAAGGTTTTTACGAGCTCTGGAGGTATGTGCTGATTATATCTATTGTTAAGGATTTCCTAAACGTCCACCTTCCGTCATTTTTAGGGATTGGCTTCCCTTAATGTCGAAGATCTCAGTAAACGGGCCCTTCGAACTGCGCTGAACCTTCTCGCTGAGCGTCCGGAAGGAGAATCTGTATGTTATTTACTCTTACAATCAGATCAGTCTAAAGGAAAATGAAAATATCTTTCTGACTTTGATTACTAGTACGTCACAATAATGAATGTAAAAAGGTACTGATGAATCTAGGTATAATTTTTAAATAACTTTAGTTAATTTCATTTACATATTGATCTTCAATAATTTTGGGCTGATATTTTCGGGTGTTTTTATTTTCGTAGATTTTTCTCTTTATTAGAACTTTCTAAAACATTTGTTTTCTTTTTATTCTCATACGACAGTTCTCAATATGTTGGAGCGGTAAAACTGTGTATTCAAGCGTTCGTCAAAATTACGAGATATCCGTGTCAGAACACATCTATCTTCGGCGGGTTTCTAAAGCTTAATTCAAAATATGGGGAACAATGACATTAGAAATGTGAACCGATAGTTCTTTATCCTTCACGCTATATCTTCGATGCTGTTGTATAGTTGAGTCAAAACGACATAGAACACGGGCAGTTGCGTAAGCGCCTGCGCTCGAAGCAGTAGGATAGAGCGTAGTGGTTGGGATCAAGTGAAGTAATGATCCTCGCTACTGCCATCCATCTCCGCAGTTCGCCATGGTTCCACCTCGATTCCAACAACTGTCTCCAACGCACCGCTTCGAGCGCAGCCGCTTAAATAACTATCCTTCATGTCGCTTTGACCCGACTGTATGCTCTCAGGTCATTTACTTCTTCTCGCCTCGCTCTTAGAGTCAAGTCTTTCATCATGCACATTTCCCGACCATCATATACCCATAACTACAACATTCAATGTATATTTCCTCAAGTACGAACCTGCAGCAGTGAGCCATTCTTTTCATACATGCCTTCGAGATCAGCCGGTGTTCGTACCGCTTAGCTGTTTGGTGTGGTGTAAGAACAATTTCATCAACGAAGATGATTTAACTGATAGTCATCTATTCTTCTTCCTTGTGTACTCCCATACTAATTTTCGCAATATGTATATTCTCAAGATTGGTACCTAATACTCTGAGTGAGATTATGCCACACTTTCAGACCCGTGTTTTCACTTCGATGATAATATTATAGTGCAAAAGCAAGATCTTCCCTGCGAAGTTATTATTTAGTGCCTGAACGAGAGAGAGAAAGGAGAGGATGGTTTGGACATTTAAAGCTTCTAGGTTTTTAGTGTAGGTGGATAATCGAAGTGCTGTAGAACGAATATAATTAAATTTTTACTACAATAGCTCAATAGCGGTATATTTCAGTTTCTTCTGAGCATGCTTGTTAATAAAATGGGACATCCGAAGACACAGGTAGGATCGTATGTGGTTACTTTGCTCGAGGATCTTAGTAAGCGACAGCCGAATATGAGGCAGTTCATTGTGGCTGAGGTAGAAAGACTAATCTATCGGTGAGTTCGTACTCTGAAGTATCATTGTCAATACACTAATTATTTTCACTCGAATATTGCAGGAGCAACGTTAGTCCGAAGGCACACCTGTACGCGTCTACTTTTCTTTCACAGGTGAGTAGTGAAATTTGCATGAGACAACGACTGTTGATATAGGAATACGGTGTCAAGTGTTCCTTTTTTTTTCTCACGATTCTGGACATAGTTGAGGAAAAACATCAACTAGATTTGTTCGCTATCTCTTTTCGAAGGAGATTTTTTTTTTTGAGATTTTAGATCTGGAGTTTTTGGTGGGAAGATCAATACCAATTAGGAATGTCCAATATTACCCTTGCTCCATTCTTTGCATTACGAGAACTTTTGTCTTTACATTTGTTTTGAGTTTTCTTATGGTCATTCTGTGAAAGAGCTAATGATTGAAAAAAAAGAAAAGAAAAAGAAAGAATAGATCTTTTTTAAATGAACATTTTCAAACAGGAATAGTAATGTCGAAAAGAAAACTTCTAGGAAGGGCTCTGAGCTATTTTAGAAGATATATCCATATATAAACAATACATATAACGAAATTCACTCATCTCGTATCACGATTTGGTGGATATGGATAGGAAAATCTCTAGTGGTGTGCAAAAAAGTGCTTCCTTACAAATGATTCTTCTCACTTAGAAGATTTCTCCGTACTCACCTGTGATCATAATCGTTTCCCCAGAATAAGGGACAGCAACTAATTATCGGAAACAGCTTAAAACTTATAGAATATACTTTAACTTTTGACTCAGATCACTTTACGAGCTGGAGATTCGGCACTCGCTGTGCAAATGTTATCGATATACTTCGGATTGTTCAAGACACTAGTTAGTCGGAAGCTGCCCGATAATCGTTTGATCAGCATCCTCCTCTCCGCTGCGAATCGCACTCTTCCATTTTCAAAAGGTTTGTCGTTTAAATCCTCATTCAATCTTCCCTATTCATATTAACTTTGCAAAAAGTCTCATAGGACCATCGATTCTCTAAAAAATCATTCACTGGGTACTGCCATTATAACAGTATTTACTGGATTTAGACCAGGAACACATAAAGAAGGTGTGACGATTTAAAAAAATCCAAATCCTCTATTTTTCCTATGATCACATCAAACTGCCCTATTGGTGACTAAATTTTTTAGGGAACTTAATTTTTTTGTTATTGTCAAAAAAAGTGTATTAGGAGGATTTAAGTTTCTCTGTCTGTAGGTGGATATAATTATTTTCGAGTAGGTGGAAATCAGACAGAAAAAAAATGTTTTTTCTACTAAGGTTGCTGAAATGTGTTTAGTTGCAATATTTTTGTTGCAAGATGCAATCTTTTCTACTGAAAACTTCAAGAAACCGCTATCAAAAACTAATTTTCTTCTCTTATGCGTGTAATTTGGTTGTGTTCGAGTTTTGTGTAGACGATGCGAACAATTTCCTTGATGTTCTTTCGTCACTGCCATTTTTTGAGTCGAAGGAATGATTAAAAAAAAAAACGGACCACAGTCTTTGAGAAGCGGAATGTAGTGGCCTTGTTTCCTTTAACCAGCACCGATCTGCTACTCGAATAACTCATCTCAAATTCGTTAATTCCGCGCTCCCAAATTCCATACTTATGAACGCTTGATTTTCTTCATTGTGACAGTCTTTCAGAAAAAGCTGATGCGTTGGCAGAAGACATTGATACACTTTATAAAATCGTACACACAAGTTCATACTCCGTAACACTGCAAACGCTCAAGTTGCTCTTCCAAGTACACCAAGTCAGGTAAGACCTTATGACTGCACTTTTTCGCTTTTCGCTCTTTTTTTTTGTTGAGATTCTGTTGTGAGTACTCAGATGGTGGACTTTGTGAACAATAGAATACACTAGGTGGACGAATTGAGCAGGCCTGGCTCGAACACACGTTTTGCTTTGTTCTGCAAATTGCCGCGGTCATGTATATCCGCTTGAAAATTGCGTCAAATTTGTGATTGTGTCAAAAGTTGTACTCTTTCATTTATTAGTACTCATAATTGTAATTTCACAACGTTAAGGAACCGCTAGCAAAAAAGATCGAGTAGCAACAGAACATCTTACAATGATCTTCGAGGAAGGCGAATTTTTGCCTCTTTTTAGTGATTTTAAATCATGGAATCTTTCCGCGACATTGATGGTGTTGGTATATTTCCATAGTTAGGGTTAGTGGTGCATCTTTCCCTTAAGAAGTACCTTATAGCTCCTCACATGCACGAGAGCATTTTAGTCGAGCGACCGGAGAATCGAAGGGCTGCCGACGTGGAACATTATAAGATGTTTTGTAGGGGAGAATGATGCGACTGGACCGTTTCTCACATCCTTTTTTGAATAAGTAGAAAGAATTGAGCGTGATTGCGTCCACATTCGTGAAGTACACCTCTAACACTTTTCGTGGCCCCAACTCGTTCACTTCAGTGTTATGAACTTTTCAACAATCAAGTGCCTCGCTCGAACCACTTCTATTACGATATGAACCGAAACGGCCACAGAGCACTTTCATCCAACTATAAACAACGAGCTAGACACCAAAACATCAATATTCCTCAGATATTTCAACTCCGCTTTCCTTTGAATCTGATTTCCCTGTTATTTATTCTACCGAACTACTAAGGTTGCGCATCTACATATGTGCTAAATTTCCTAACAGAAGGTCCGTTATTCTGCAGACTGAAATCATCATAATCTTCTTTGCAGTGAGTCACTGTCGGATCGCTTTTATACAGCCGTGTATCGAAAACTACTGCTGGAGGTGCCGCCCTCAAGTTACAATCAACTTTTGCTGTTTCTTTTCAAGGTCCTTAAGTCAGACCCTTCAGAACACCGTGTGCGCTCATTTGTGAAACGATTGCTTCAGGTTGTTTATGTATTCCTTATCATTTGAACAATTTGAGAACCTGAAGATAAGTTTAGACAGCAACATGTTCTTCCCCTCCTATGGCGGCTGGGATTCTTATTCTGATCTCGCGGCTGTTAGAAAACAAAAACAACTTGCTTGTTCTGGGAAAACGCGTAGATGTAAGTTCTTTTCTTTTTCGTTCTGTTCAATTTGTGAATTTCTAAGAGTTGATGGAAAATGGCAAGAGCTTTTTACGCTAGATGTCATCCGAGATTGGATTGCTTTTTGCTACGCGCGCTTGTTCCTTGTCAATATATCAAAGATAATAAATGTATTTCCCGATCTGCGTGACCTTTTCATGAGTGAAAGTGGGAATGAAAAGAGTTGTATTGTATTCTTATGGGAAAATTGTTTGAAGGCGTGGCCAACCGCCGCATTAAACGATCCTTTATGGCCGTTATGTGTGATCAATCGGTGGTACCTTGTATTCATCGAACTGGTAACAAATATACCGATGGCAGTGAGATAGAGGAAGTGGGAGAAGTGTTCGTACTCTTGAATGGGTGGTAAAAATTCTTTAGAATAATTGCAAATCTGTTTTTATTTCGTCTTTTTACTTTTTGTCTTGCAAGTATTTTATGTGCTAACCCTTGATTTCTTGGATTCACTTCCAATTTTCCGCAACCCGGTCCTTTTTTCTTCTTTGCTTTTCTTCCTTGAAAAACTCTTACTACCGCCAACTACAACAGGGATATGTGAAAGAAATCAAAAACTTGTAATTCCACCTTTAAGTACCCTTTTTCAGCGTTTGACAAGTGATCGTGTAGAAATGAGGGCCAATGATGACGAAGATGAGCACTTTGTTGACCTTGGACCGGATGGAAAGCCTATTGAAGTAGTTAAAAAGGAGGAGGTAGGACATTTGCCCACTTTGAGCAATACAATTTTCTGTTGATCAAATTGTTACACATATTAAACATTAGCATTTCAAAATCATTTCTTTTGTACACCTATTACTCTTTTGGTCTACATCTAGGTGACTTCGACACCACGAATTCCGTTACTTTTTGAATCGACCGACCGGGTACCAGTAATTCCTTCATTTGTCTGATAGAATGCGAGAGTTGCTTAGTTTTATGAAGGACACGAAAAACATCAAGTTTTCCTTTAAAGCACTTTGTGAAAAGTGATGTCAATATCGCGTGAATTTTAGTCGCTCAAGATTTTAATGCAACTTTTAACTGAAATGTTGTACCTAGCAATTTTTTTTTCGAAAGGGCATTTGATTGTGATAAGGAATGATAAATGGCCCGTCTTCTTCAAGGCGAAGCCTTTCGAAATTGTATTTTACGGAAGAACACCAAGACTAAACTCTTGGCACAGGGGCAGAACCATTGTTCAACCTTTACACATTATAGAAGATACCAATTTCTTCCGCTGAGAGGTATCTTGGTTTTCAAACATAAAGTGCACGCCTGTACACTTCGACGCTTCTTTGTACATAGCGATTACGGTTCGCATATTTTGGAGATTCAAAACAGTGAGCATTATAATTCTAAACGTGCTAAAGCAGACATGGAAAAGTTGTTCTGAAGAGATTGCTGCGGAAACGATTTCTGGACTTTATGTGTTTTGTTGAGTGATGTAGTAGACTTGGGCGACTCACTGCATCTGTAGTAGAAATACACTGCGCATTTTCTTTTTCTCCTCGTAAACATTTGTTTAGATCGATACTTCTGGTGACCCGACTGAAGATATGAAAGATGAACGTAAGCCAGATGGAACGAATGGTATCAATTCGGTCAATAAGAACGGTTGGATCCATCGGCGAGAATCTGGTGAATAATTTGCGTTACATTTGATTGAAAATAAGTAATGATTAGTAATCAATCTACAAATGAGCAAATTACTTTCATATTACTTGGTTGTTTCGTAAGTACGCAAACCTGAAAAGAGTCCATGTTCGAAGTTCTTGAACCTCGGCACATCCATGAAGTGGATTTAGCCTTGTTTATCGATGCTGTTAGCAGATTCTGCGAACGACTTTGTTTAGGATCGCATCCTTGCAAATCTCCGTACAATCATTCTTCCCGCAACCCACTTTTCGTAGACTGTCAAAACATAGTTGATTCTGAATTGTTACTGCTTTCTAAACATTATCATCCTTCTGTGGCTATTTTTGCGAAGGCTCTTATTCAGGCAAGTGACTTTTGCAGTATTCCCTACACTGTTTCGTTAATCTCCTTCCATTCTTTCTTCTTCGTGAATTTCAGGATGGCTGCATTAACTACAAAGGCGATCCATTGGAGGATTTCACTTTGTTGAAGTTCTTAGATCGTTTTGCTTTCAAAAACCCTAAGGAAGATCGCAAGGTATTTCTACCTTTGTTCTTTTCTCACGTTTGAACACTGTTCTATTACTGGTGCTCTTTTACTTCCTGGTAATACATCTACTTCAGGTGAATTCTGGTAGCGACCGAATTTTGCGAAAGAAGCACTTTGACCCTTGGGGTGTCAAGAAGCTTCCTGTATCTTCGAAAGTAAGTCTTAAGGTTTCATTCATTACCATTTCATATTCATTCATTTTATTTTATTCATACTATGTTGTTGACGCAGTTGGAGTTGTAGATTTGGAAGGAAATTTTTCAGGAATACGTTTCTAAAAAAGTCAACGAACTTCCGGCTGATGAGCGTTATCTTCATCGTTTTGCTTCTCTCCGATTTAGTCAACAAGGTGACGATGGGAAGAAGAAGGAAGAAGACGACTGGGAAATAGAGAGTGTCGATTCTGCAGAATTCGATGCAATCATCAGTACTAATTTTAACCACGTTTTCTGCTGTTATCTTCGAACTACGTACTATGAAAATTTAGATCGCTTCGAACCTGGTGAAGCAAACGAAGAGTTTGACGTGGATTACTCCAAGGAGTTCACCGCTGAAAAGAAGAAGTTAAAAGATCGCAAACGTACTGCTGAAGATGATATTTCTGAAGATGAAAGTGTAGATTTTGATCAAGAAGGAGGTGGAGAGTCTGATGAAGATTTGGAAGAGGATGAGGTAATTCAAGTTTAGATTTCGATTACTTATCCTATTTTCACAAATGCTTTCGAAAGGAATTGTAATGGAGTGGAATGTTAGTGGCGTTCCGGAAATGTCTGTTCACAGGGATACACGGAGAAGTGAGCTGTATACATAATCTACGACCCGATATATGTATACTCCAACGAAAATGCATACTAAGGCAGATTCGTGGAGTGATGCCTTCAAGCCACCTTTGATTTCACGTTACTACGAAATTTTTGGACCAAATTTTTCGAACATGAAACGTTAAAGGGGCACGCATCCATGTCTCTATATCAGACATAGCGGCTTGTTTGGAGAAGCATTCAACACGTAGGATCATCATCATTTATGTTTGCCTGGACGATTGCTTTGAATCCGCACAAAGTCGTGATTTTCTCTGTATGACACACTGTGTATAGTTGGGTCAAAATGACATGAAGCACGGACGGTTGAGCAAGCGGCTGCGCTTAGAAGCGGTGCGGTGGAGACAGCGGTTGGAGTCGAGGTGGGACCATGGCGAACTGCAGAGGTGTGTGGAGGAACGCTCCACCGCTCCGCTTTGAGCGCAGCCGCTTGCGCAAATGTCCGTGCTTCATGTTGTTTTGACCCGACTATATGTCCCCGCTCCCATCCCGAACGCTCTTTACCGTCACAAAAATAGGACTAGCACTTGCATTATTGTGAATTAAGGGAGGTCTGTGCGTAGCAATCTGCAGTATTTCAAATTTCTTTACCTAAGGCAAAAGCGATTCCAACAAAACTTTCGACAACAATGTGTGTGTGATCATATTTTGATGAATTGCTGATCTTTTCTGATGTTATCTGTTAGGAGGACGACGAAATCGAGGAAGACATTAGCGAAGATGATGAGGATGTGGAATTGGATTCGGATACCGATGAAGGCGAGAATTCATTTGAAAGAAGAACACGCAAGAATCGTGCGAATGCTGATTTCGGTGATAGTGATTTGAGTGATGACGAGATGCAAGAAGGCGGTGTGGACGCCGCTGGGGAGAAGGTGCACACATTTACAATTATTTGTACTTGATGTTCCTATATTGCTCTTTATTTTTCAGTTTGCAACACTACTCGAGAGCTTCGAAGAGGAAGAAGCAGAGAATAGCAAAAAAGGGAAAAGAAAGTGGAAGAAATTGAAGGCATCTAAACGAAAGAGGAGCTGAAATTGTGGACAAAGAACCACTTTGTTATTGTTATTGTTTGTTTTCTTTTTGAAATCTGTTAGAAACTTGTTTTTTTCTGTTAGATGTTTTATCTGTTGTGGTTATTTCATAATACATGTGGAATAATACATGTATTATCGAGCCCATATCTCACTTTTACCCCGTTGCATATGGTTCAATCCTTTCCACAGATCTAATGATGACTTTGGTTTGCGCTGCTATAATTAGAGAAGTTATGACTTATGACATTCTGAAAGCTTAGGCGAGTACCGGTTGAAAGGTTAGACTCGAACACTGTGAAAATGGAGACATGCCCTGCACTAAAAGCAGCACTTATTTCACGAAAACGGTGGAAGTCAAGGACAGTGCAAAGAGGCGGAAAATGACATGCACAGCGGGTAGTATATGTATATATTAGCTTTGGATATCCAATTTCACTATTAGCAACCAAGAAATGATACGTGTGGTCTCGCGCGGCGAATGTGTAAAAACCGTTTGGGCGCATTTTTTTTCATAGGTATAAACACATGTACCTGTGTTAGCTAAAGCTACCGAGGCATATTGGGACAAAGAGAGTGACTCGGAGAGGAGTACTTGCTAGCCAGAGGAAGAATAAGCGGCTCTAGACGACCTGTTGCCTCGTGCAATTGCGTAGGCGGCCGCGTTGAAAATGGCACGGCGGAAGTAGTGGTTGCTGGGCGGGCCTCCTGATTGCTGCAATCGAACTGCAGAGATAAGTAAGGTTCGAAAAAATCAAAGTTCGGTTCTTACCCCACGCTCACGAGTGAACTGTCGGAGATCGATGAGGTCTCCTCACCAGTCTGTTCAAGTGAAATCGATGAATAGGCTGCTGAGAGGACCGGAGCTTGTGCAAGGGATGTGTTCTAACCTATAGTAGAATCAAAACAACTTGAAGCACTGTGCTGTATCGTAAGCAGTGCGATGGAGCGTAGCTGCTAGGATCGAGTGAAGACCCCTGCTACAACCCCTTCATTGCTGCTATTTGCGATGGTCCCACCTCGATTCCAACCACTATCTCCACCGTGCTGCTTTGAGCGCAACCGCCTACGGAACTGCACCGTGTTGCATGTGACACCGTCGACTCGACTGTATTTCGTAGGAACAAACGCTGTCTCCGCCCGTTTTTAGGACGATTAGGGGGAATCGAGCGGGGTTACGCTCATATTCGTAATCTGCATCCTAAACTCTTTGTTTCCGCGCAGATTTCCCAACTATGTCAGTCCCGTGATACTTTGCCTCTAATGTAGACGACGGTTTCATTTGTCTATTCGCTCGGCACAACTCCATAACGAAATTTGTCTAGAAATAAATAGAATGAAATGAAGATAACATTACTAAGTTATGAAGCTGGAATTTCTACACGCAAACAATCGAAATGTTTTTAACAAGTGTTAGAAAAAAGTCATAAAGGGAGGACTTCCTGCTTTAACCTATGCTTCGGAAATCTGGCCGACCATTTCGCAAGCAGGAAAAAAACGCGGTGAGCGTCAATGAACGCGCAATTGAGAGGGTGATGCTGGGAGTATCCCGCTTCACGCAAGTGAGGAACGGGATTCGAAGTTCTCTATTACGTCAGCGATCGAAGATTAGAGACGCCGCTGCGTTTGCCAAGGAAAGTAAAATAAGGGACCGGACACGTGATGCGCTTTAACGACAACCGTTTGACCAGAGCCGTGAGTGACTGGATTCCCCGCGATATTAACGCACTACAGGAAGACTGCCGACCCGATTGTCAGATTTCTTGACGAAGTCCTTTAAAGAAAATGACACGCGATCAGGACAAATGGAAGAATTACTGGCGCCTGCTCGACCGGGTTCGGAGATCAACCGGAGTCAAGGTGATCAAAGAGAGGAAAAGTGCAAGATAAGGGAAGTGTTCGCTTTGTTTCTGTTTCCTTAGAGTTTACAGGCAGTAGGATACGTAGAGCTGTCATCCAAATCCACAGTATGTCCAACTGATTTACCACATATTATTTTATTATTTTACTTTATGATAAAAGCCAGAAAGTTGGAATAGGTTGCACTTGACACCACAAATACCACAAACAATGCATGTTGAAATAATGGTAAATCAAATGTGGAACAACTAAGTTTTTAACACTTTATGGGATTTCTGGATAACAACAATTTCAATAGAATATGTATAAAAATATGCGAACACTAACGAGTGATGCCTACTGCCTTAAAATTGTATATACAGCCGCGATGAACGTCGTGAATAACGTGAGCGATGCTGATCCTCCTGTTGGTGGTGTTGGTGTAACGGAAGGTGTGACGCAACCATCATAGTTACAACAGCATCCAGATACCGACGTGCCATCAATCGATTGGCAACTATTTGATAAGCCTAGAATTACAGTACACACGCACGGTGCTACATCTGAAGATGAATGGAGAAGTTTATCGCACCTAATCCTGAGCATACACTAGCTGGATCGCAGGCGTACAAATCGAGGGTATGTTGGACGCCGGTCATGTTGGTTGCATACGATATCTTGGCACATTGTCCTTTGCAAGCGATAAAAGTGCTAGAATGAATAAAGATCATTTTCTAACACACGTATGTGTTATTGTGTGCATCAAATTCTGAATACTAAAAACTGGATGCTTTCTAGGACATGAAGGATATATCCGCATTTGTTGGGGAACATTTGATTTCTGAAATAACTGCGTAAACAGTGGCGTTCGAATTGGAGAAGTGGGATTTTCGCTCAGTTTTGCAGCCGGGTTGGAACTAGCTAGTGTCCCACCGCGAGCGCAACTGTTTGCGTAAATGCACCACGGAGCAGATCGTTTTAATCCTACTGCACCAACACAAAAGATTATGAAAAGCTAGTTATGAAGAGCCTAAGTTTATTGAAAAATGCCACTATCACTTTACCCAGCGCTTACGTCATAGCAAGGATTCTTTGTCTGGTCTCCCTTGAGAACTTATCCCACTATTAATATCGATAAATAACCAACTCAGTCGATTCCGTAAAACCTAAGCATTAGCCCTAAAGGATATACGACATGAAGACTAAAGTTGACAACAGAAAAAAGGAAGAGAGGCCAAAGAAGAAATAAAAGCGCGATTGAGTGGCCTCCCAACTACCTTAGCACCGTGTTTAAAAATACAAAAAAAAATTAGCCAGAATCGATGTGATGTCTAGGCTGTGATGTACTGTTACATCCTCTCTTGCGTGAAACTTTATGTACATAGCCATGCACGTGATGTCCATGAACAAGAATATATGGACGCAAGCACTGTACATCGTTTAGTAGTTGTATTTAGTATTTCTAGTTGATTCAATTTGAATGTACGAACGAAATCGTTCAGTACATTCACGAGCGAGAGTGAATTATTTATAAATTTACCTATTGTGGATTGCTCTACTCGGAAGGTGTCATAGAATAGGTGCAGAAGTGAATATTCAATATTTCACATGGTTTTGAGTGCTATGTTAGATTGATACAAACAGCTTGTATTGAAACAGTTTCTTCATACTCAAACCTCTTAAACGTATGTAGCACTTACTTGTCTGTGGTTAGGGCAGCACCATCCACATAAATACCTGATTGGCATGCGATGGGAGTGCCGGTGAACTAGAATGGAACTTCTTAAAGACTGATTCATGGTATGCTTTGAACAACAAAGGGCAGGGCCTACCGCTGGAACCGTATTGTTAGTGGAAATCGGTTCCTTAACATTACAGTTGGAAGAGGAATCACAACAGCATCCAGTCACATCACTGTCCTTGTACACAGGGCCACAGGCGTTATCAAGTGCGAGAGCTCTAGAATTTTTTAAATTTTCAGCAATAGATCTATGAACAACGTAAAAAAAATCCAAAAATGCGTACTTGCAAACAGAAATAGGGGCACAGTGGTAGGACTTTATCATTTTGCCAGCGAAAGTTGTCTGCAGCGAGGCACAGTTGCCGTTACATTTCATCTGAAGGTAGTATTTTGTTGAATGAATCCTGCTTATAGTTTCATCTGAACGTTTTGAATACCTCTGATCCGACCGAGTAACTGTCCTTCTCGTAGTAAATTCCTACATAACAGATGAGGTCGTTTCCTGGGGACTGAAAAAATAAGAGTATCTAGATGTTGCTGGAAGTTTCACTGTGTTAGAATTTTATACAGGTGTCAGTGTTATTTTGCGTATGTTTCAAGGCAGCATACCACGAAATTGTGGATAGATATGGTTTGTGGTGTAGTCCACGAGCATGATTACGACCATCCCCTTTTAGTTAGCCAGAAAAACGACGTTAATGCATGTGCGATCTATGGACTGCTGATGCTGCATTTTCCGCCCGCTGGCAGATGTGGCGCGTATGCGTGACGCGTTACCAGGTGTCTCGTAGGAAGATCCGGTACGACAACGCTGTGTCCCACGCAGTCTTTCTGGATAATTGAGGCGAAGTACTCGCACTCATACATGACTCATACACTCATGAACACCATCCCATGCCCTACCTAAACATGATAGCACTCAATTTTTTGGTATGTTGTCTTTAAATGACAATGGCTTCTGCCTTAGCAAGATAACTGGCAGAGGACTGGAATCTGATGTTAATCTGACGCATAGTGATCTCACAGATAACTTGTTAGCTTATGGTTGTGTACATAAAACTGCAATTAATCTTCTACCCTCACAAGTTTAAACAGAATCTTTTACTTCACTACTAACCAAAGTTTCTACAACAAACCTTTGTTGGAGTGAGGCAAGCATCGGTATTGCAGCAACATCCAGAAAGTCCAGGCTCAACGGTGGCACACGCGTTCGACATATCTGAAAAGAATGCGCTCAAAGGAAATCCATCGGTGAACCTCATCAGTTCGCTTACTAAGATTTTGGCAAACAGATGTCGGATCGCACATGAAGATTGTGGCATTATTCAGCTGGTTGTTGACAGGAGTTTGGATTGTAACACTGGCGCATTCACCATAGCATGACCGATATCTGTAACAATCTCACTCTGGGATTCATCTCTCACCATTCCTAAAGTTAATGTACCCAGCGGTGGTGATCGCATTTCCGTTAACGTACACCCCCGTCCAACAAGAAATTGGGAATTCGCTCATTGGGGCTGGAGATGGTATGTCAATCTGAAATACCGAATTATTGGTGCGCTAAAATTTGTTTTCTCAAAAATGATAGTACGTCGGTTCTGTTGAGTTGATAGAGGTTACAGCTATTTCCACTATCGCAGCAACATCCCTGTACATCGCGATCGGTTGGTAATGGCTGGCAGGCATTATCGACACCCAAGGACCTATTTGAAGAGCGTATGTAGAAAATGTATCGATACTTTGGAACTTTCAATGGAAACATCAAATACGTACTTGCAAATGCTGGTAGGAATGCATTGGAATGTTGTTACGATGTCATTGTTTACTGTTCCAGTTAGTGAAGAACATTGACCGTCACAGGCAACCTGTAACGAAAGAACATCTACTTCATGATGATGAATAACTAAATTTTATCTAATAACCTCTGCTCCAACATTGACTCCAGAGTTGTTTGCATAAAGTCCGACGTAACACCATAGAACATTTCCTGGTTGCTAGAAATAATAAGAATATTTCGACACCACTTATCTTTAACTGAAGATCTTGATCGTTTACCTTTTTAGGTGTAAGGCAACCGTCGGTGTTACAGCAGCAACCCCGTACTCCAGATTCAATGGTCATACAGTTGTTAATCATGCCTGAAACTCCCATCTTGATCGAATCTATTACCATAGTCGGGTCAAAATGACATGAAGCACGGACAGTTGCGTAAGGGGCTGCGCTCGAAGCGTGCTGTGAAGACAACGGTTGGGTTCGAGGTGAGACCATGGCGAATTGCGGAGATGGGTGGCGGTAATGGGGATTCTTACACGCTACGCTTACACTTCACAGCACCGCTTCGAGCACAGCCGCTGGCGCAACTGTTCGTGCTTCATGTCGTTTTGACCGAACTACATATATATTAGTTTCGTTTAGTTGGTATTGAACTCACCCAGAGAATTACAAACGGATGTAGGATCACATGTGTAAATAGTTGCAGTGTGGGTTGCGTAGTTGACTTGTGTCGTAATTGAAACTGACGCACATTCTCCATAGCAGGTTTGGAATCTGAATAAACACACTTTTTAACTAATCGTTTCATTTTTCACTTCATACTTAGTTAAAACGGCTAGATAATCCAGAACAAGTCTTCGCTAATTCGATCAAGAACTAGTACTTCCAATTTATTATTACAAGGCAACATATAGTCGAATAAAACCGACGGGAAGCTCCGTACAGCTGCGTAAGCGGCCTCGCCCGAAGCTTCGTGCGATGAAGTGTAGCGGTTAGGATCGAGGTAGGATCCTTGCTAGCATCATTCTTCACTGTAGTACGCAAGAATCCCATCTCGGTCCCAACCGCTGGCGTCACCGCACCGCTTCGAGCCCGGGCGCCTACGCAAATGCACGAGCTTCAGTTCATCTGTCCCGACTATATGTCCATGAAATCATTTGCGGTTACAGTAGCAGAATCAGTTGTGACTAAGCAAAACTTTGCAGTTATGGATACTCTATGTTTGCTTGTTACTCGTATAGTTTCAACCATTTTCAGGCTTCTCTTGGATGTACTAGTTTCGAGGTTACACATGACCCGGCTCTCCGACTGACAGCATGACGAAGCGGACATTGGCGTGGACTATATAGCTGTATTGCTTGCTATCCTACGATCAATAGTACAGAAAATTTTGTGGAATCTGTACATGCTTCACGGTATTTCCCTTTTCATTTACGTGTGATCTACTTTTCAATTTATTGCGAACTGATTTATTAGCATAGTGCTTACCCGGCATTAGTGATAGCAGTGCCATTCACATATACTCCAGACCAGCAAGAAATGGGGAACTCAGAAACTGGGGAAGGAGGTGGTGGGGTGATCTGAACACATGACGGTCGTTGCCGATCCATTAGTCTTCTTTTCTGTCAAGGATAACTCACCTCAGTTCTGTTTGCAACGTTACAAGCGTTGGAATTATCGCAACAGCATGCGGTTACTTCCCTATCGCCGTACAATTTTGTGCAACCGTTGTTTATCGCCAAATACCTTAAGAGAGTTTTTTTTTTTGCAAGATAGCAATACTCATAAAAACTGTTTGCTCACTTGCAAGCACTGGTTGGAATACACTGGAACGTTGTAACGTCATCATTGTTCACCGTTGTGCGTAAGGAGGAGCACTTTCCATTGCAGGGCACCTGTGAAATTTTGTTATTCGTTGAGTTAAAGTGAAATCTCCACGATGAGCAACTGTTTATGTTGATACCTCAGCTCCGGTGTTGATAAGGCCGCCCTTCGCATACATACCAACGTAGCAAATCAGTGGATTTCCAGGGGTCTAGGACAGTTTTGAAAGATTAGGTTATTATTCGGGGATAATATCACCATGCTGATTACCTTCTGTGGAGTAAGGCAACCGTCAGTGTTACAGCAACACCCACTTAGTCCTGGCTCAAATGTCGTACACTGGTTGGTTATGCCTGGAATAGACAGATATCCGCTGATAGACAGAACTGAAACAACAAGACTACTGTGTACCTAAGGTTGTGCAAACTGATGTGGGATCACAAGTATAGATCGTCGCGTTATTCAGAATTGAAGTGGTGTTGGTCTGAAGGGTGATCGAAGCACATTCACCGAAACAGGTACGGAATCTGTATGTAGGAGAGAAGAATGTCAGAGAACGTGTTGTTTTCCTTCAATTCTACCTACCCTGCGTTCGTGACGGGGTTTCCGTTCACGTACACACCACTCCAGCACGAAATTGGATACTCAGAAACGGGTGATACTGTTGGTGAAGGGATCTGAGTACAAAGCAGTACAGTACAAAACGAGATTAGGATGATGATCATATATTCATTTTAAAAAGCCACTTTTGAGGAATTCTCGGTGCAGAAGAGAAGGATAACTCGCTCTGTGTTCACGAGTTTTGGACTTACCGTAAAGTTAGCAAGATTGCAACTGTTGCCGCTGTCACAGCAGCAAGCGTTTATAGCGCGATCTCCTGGCAGCGATCTGCAGGTGTTGTCTATTTCAAGACTCCTGAATGTGGTAGTAATTTGATTTTGTATTCAACCTAATAATTAATTAAATTGACTCCTCATCTCACTTACTTGCACACGCCTAATGAGACACACTGGAATGTTGTAACGTTGTCTCCGTTCACAATTCCACTGAGCGATGAACACTGACCATCGCAAGCCACCTGAACAGTTCAGTTCCAGTGCAGAACAAAATTAGAATTTATTTGAAAGCAACTAGCTGCAACCAACCTCTGCTCCGGTAGTTATGTTGGCATTAGGAGCATACAGTCCAACGTAGCATTGAAGAGGGTTGCCAGGATTCTGGAAACACTTTGTTGTGTTAGATGAACTCCAATTATATACGAAGATTATCTGACCCTGTTTCTTAGCGGGTAAATGCATGCATCAGTGTTACAACAGCAACCGCTCAGACCTTGTTCAATAACCGTACACTGATTGGTCATGCCTGAAATATACATATGGTGAATTGATTATCATGTTGGAAACGTTATCGGACTGACTCATTCACTTCAATTTTTAAACCCACCGAGAGCTTTGCAAACTGCAGTTGGATCACACATGTATACCGAAGCCGTATGTGCAACGTTACCCAGAGTGGTGTTAAGGGTCAACGAGGCGCATTGGCCATTGCAAGTTTGGAATCTGAACAGCTTTTTTTAGATATGCTATCTTCTCGAGGAAAATGTATGTGAATAAGGGAAATATCAGTGGAGAATCATTGTATCTTAGTAGTTTTCACGAAGAATTTAATTATTCTCTATGAAAAGTATGCAAAGACTTCACTCAAACCCATTCACTGCCACACTCGGGTCAAAACGATATGAAGCCCGATGCAGTTACGTAAGCGGTTGCGCTCGAAGTAGTGTTGTGGAACGTAGCAGTTAGGATCGAAGTACGACCCTTGTAAGCTCTTGTCATCGCGCACTTCAGTTGAAATGGTCCAACCTCGATCCTAACCACCAAATTGCACCGAGCTTCATGTCACCTTGACTCTACTATAGTTTGTTCTAGTGATTTCTACTTACAGTCAACGTTAACTTGTGATACAACACCATCAAGCTGTGGAAAAGTGAGAAATGAAGTTCGTAACCGAATATTCGGGTGTAGCGGGTGTGCTGTAGCGATTAGAGGTTCCGCTTCCTGCACGATCGACCATGAATTTGAGCCCGCCATAGTGCCAACAAAACTTTCTAACTCTCCGGGATCGATAAATTGGCGCCAAACTTGTTAGGGAGGATAAAATCACTGACTTGACACATCGGCTAGCCCTCGCAAGTCATTGCATAGGCCAGTTACACGTTCGTGAATCTCAAACGATTCTGAATTGAAGTGAACGTGGGGGCGCATCCCAAGCGGATTGATTAACGCCAGAATCTTTATCCTTTATCCTTAACCAAATATCCATAGTACCTTTGGCAAAAAGGCTTACTGGTCATTAGGCGGAGTTTCCATAAAGTTGACGCAGTATTCCAACTGTCTTATGTGTGTATGCCAAACGTGGAAATATCTTGAGATTCCTATCTTATATGTACTATTATATAATTGTAACAGTAACATTATTTTCTGAGAATTGGCATCCTCGAAGATTCTTCCTTTGGCATTTGGTAGTTAAGTGGAGCAAACCAAAAAAAAAAAAAAAAAACGGACGTTGAGATTTCCCCAGCAATCGATAGTGTAAGGAGTGGAATAGTTCACGATTACGGGTGCGATCACGTCCAATTCCACCAAACTATCCGGAAAAACGACGTGGTGGAACAGTCTTCTCGCGCCGGATCCTCCTACGAAGCACCTAACAACTTGCTATGTCTGCGAAAGCAGGCATACACACCACGCCTGCGAGCGAGAAGATAATCATAGCTGTTGATGCTGTCTATTTCGCTCGCTGGAAGGTGTATAAGGTATGCTTCTTCTTGCAGACGAAGCATTTTATCAGTTGCTTCGTAAGGGGATCTGGTGCAAGTAGGCCGTTTCTCACGCCATTTTTCTGGATAGTTGGGGAGAATTAGGCGTAATAGCGCTCAAACTCGTAAAATAGCTCCAATCTATTAATTCTACGAGAGATTCCTACACCTTCAATTCCATGACGTGCTGCCTTTAAATTCATATTCTCATATCAGACGGCTGTTACGTTACAATTATGAACTCTTGAAAGCTTATTATCAAATGGAAAATCGCATGCAATTAATCCAATGCAGATTTTACGTTTGACTTTTTTTTCACTTTCATTCACTTCAAATCGCTATCTGTTTCTGAGAAAACCTACTCAGAGAACATTGGTTGAACTATTCGCAATTTATTTGGATCTTTCTCAGGGTTGATTTTATTTTCAATGTCTCACCCAACGTCAGTAAATGGTGCTCCATTCACATAAATTCCAGTCCAGCAGGATATTGGGTACTCTGTATACGGGCTGGCAGTGGGAATAGTGATCTAAATGCACGGAAGAGTACTGTCCGGTCAATTTGAACTCTCAATTAGGAACGTGCATACAGTCATGAAATCATTGTGAAGATACTAACATCTGTTCTATTCAACTGGTATACGTTACAACTGTCTCTGTAATCACAACAGCAGCCGGTAATCTCACGATCTCCTTGAAGTGTTGCGCATCCATTCGTGTTCAACAAAGATCTGAATGCATATTTTTGATTTTCTGGGAGTATCACGGTATATTTCACTGTTCAGCTTACTTGCAAACTTTTTGTGGCACACACTGGAATGACGTCACATTATCGCCATTAACAATTCCATTCAACGATGAGCACATACCATCACAGGCGACCTCTGCTCCCACATTGACGGTACCGTTCTTAGCAATGAGACCAACGTAACACATTAGCGGTTTACCAGGAGTCTAAATATGAAATGAATCGAAGCCGAAAGATGTGAAAAGCTCAAGCGTACATACTTTTCTTGGAGTCACACATGCGTCTGTATTACAGCAACATGCGGTGAGAGCTCCTTGCTCGAGTGTGGTACAATTGTTCACCACACCTTAATCGAAATTTATCGCATTCACAATGATACGGACGAAACACCGCAAGGTTGCCTTACTCACCTAAAGATTTACATACACTTGTGGGATCACAAGCGTACATGACAGCGTTATGGGTTTGATTTAATAGGGTTGTGGTCAAAGATAAACTGGCGCATTCTCCGTTACAAGATTGGAAACTGTAAACAAGCAGAATGTGTTGTTCTATTCCAAAAGGAAGCATCTGCCGTAAATTGAAGCTTACCTTGGCTTAGATAGAGCTTTTCCATTTACGTAGATACCTGACCAGCAAGAGATAGGGAATTCTGGTCTTGGCAGAGGTGTGGGTATAACGATCTACAATCAAATTTTCAGTATTGCACATAAAACTCTAGAAATACGTTGTATCTATACATCAGGATAGCCAGCAGCATTGCATCCGTTGGATGTATCACAACAACATCCTGTCACTTCTTGGTCACCTCGAAGTGTTGAACAACCATTGTCGGCTGCGTAAGCTCTGCAAATGGTTATTTGACGGCGGCACTATGATTTATGTACATCTCCGAAAGCAAAGTGCTCACTTGCAAACACTGAGTGGTACACACTGGAAGGTCGTGACATTATCGTTGTTCACTATTGCATTAAGAGTCGAGCACATTCCTGTGCAGTTCACCTGAATTTTTTGAGATCGATCTCCAATAAATGAGAAAAATAAGCCTTCTTTTAGTGAGATGTGCTTTCGAAGCTGCAGAAACTAGAGCAGTCCGTAGCTTTGAAGTTGAGAACTACGGATTGCTATTTGAATGCGAAGTCTTTCAAAAAGTTCCTTGTTCGGTTTCAAATTTCTGTGTAACAACTTTAGTACGGTATACGAGGTCGGCTTCGCACCACCCTGTACAGTGGAGTCAAAACGACCTAAAGCTTGGTGCAGACGCATAAGAGGCTGCATGCAGTTGAAACACCATGGATGGAGCGAGAGATGTGGATCCGGATGGGACCCTCGCTACTTCTTCTCATTGCTGTACTAAAGGTGAAGTTAGCGATGGTCCCTCCACGATCAATTTCTCGCTACACTGAGTGTGGCAAATTCTACAAGTGCACCCAGTTCCAGGTCGTTATAACTAGACTATATGGATAATTTAGCGCCTTAAATCCTATTCGCTCTTCTTATTGGACGTGCTTCACTATTTTGTAGCCGAAAAAGGTGTTTTCAAGATGTTCTGTAAGAGTTCTAAAAACCTCAAACTCAGTAGAGAGAATTTTAACTGTGTAAAGACGAAAGCTGACCGTTTTTCTGGAAATTTTCTCTTTTTTATGTGCCATTTCTGTGGAGGTCACTGCCACATCGTACTTTAAATCAAGAGAGACCATACCTACCTCAGCTCCAACATTAATTCCGCTCTTTGGAGCGCGAATACCCGCATAACAAGTGAGAGGATTTGCAGGTGACTGTAAAGAGGAGTTAGTTTAACTACGAATTTCATAGGATTGGAAGTTTTCTTACCTTCTTAGGAGTTAAGCATGCATCATCATTGCAACAACATCCAGATAGTCCTGGTTCGATAGTCACACAGTTGTTACTCATGTCTAGAAGAGAAATACCAATATTATAAATCAATGATCGACTTTGAAACTCCAGAAACTCACTTAGAGATTGGCAGACAGATGAAGGATCACACGTATAGATGGTAGCACTGTGCGGGACTCCTGAGAGCGAAGTTTGGAGGCTCACTGATGCACATTCTCCTTGGCACGACTGGTAGCTGTAACGTTGCCTTGCGTTGAAATTCTACCTCATATTATTGCGTTTGGCGCCTACCCAGCATTGGTAATAGGGTTTCCATCCACATAGATTCCAGACCAACAAGAAATTGGGAATTCGGTGCTTGGCTGAGCTGTGGGTGGATTTATCTGAATTTCTTACTAAGTACATAAATATAAATGTGAGCATAAGTGACAGAAAAAAGAACAAACGTTAGTAATGTTGGAGAGTTCGACATTACAGCTATTCTTGTAGTCGCAACAGCACCCCGACACATCACGATCTCCTGGTAGCCCACTGCAGGCATTATCTACTCCAAGGGATCTGCAACAGAAGTTCATGTAAAGAGCAAATGATGAAATAAGAGAAATAACTCCACTTACTTGCAAACTGATGTTGGAATGCATTGGAACGTCGTGACACTACTTCCGTTGACAATACCGGTTAACGAAGAACACATACCGTCACAGAAAACCTTAAAATGTGTTTGCTTTTATAACTCAGAAAAACTTCATAACAAAAGTGTAAAGCTCACTTCTGATCCCGTGTTGACTCCTACACTTGGTGCATACAGACCAACGTAACACTGAAGAGGATTTCCTGGTGTCTGAAACAGACGTTTCAAGTTCCATTCTGATTGTTTTGACGATTTTGAGCAATTTTTTACGTACCCTCTTTGGAGTTAGGCAAGCATCAGTATTGCAGCAACATCCACTTACTCCAGTTCCACCCGTACCACTTTCAATTGTGACGCATTGATTGCTCATATCTGGAATATGTCACTTTTTTCCGAGATTTTTATACTAGCAGTGAAGTGTACGTACTCAAACTTCTACAGACTGATGTCGGATCGCACGTGTACAAGGTGGCGTTATGCGTTTGTCCAAACGCTGCGGTAACCAAGGTAAGAGAAGCGCATTGTCCTTTGCAAGATTGGAAACTCAATCAAATAAGTTGTTTTCATATTAATTAGAAGTCTTCCCTAGATTTGAAAAGCTCAGTAATTTTCTTCTTCTCACCCAGGATTAGACAAAGCATTTCCATTGACGTAAATTCCAGACCAACATGAGATTGGGAAATCGGTGTTAGGAGCGGGAGTGGGTGGTACAATCTTGAAATTGAAGCAAACACAATAGTATTAGTTTCATTTCAACTGCTATCAAAGAGAATTTGAACTCACATTTGGATAAGCAGCAACATTACATGCATTTGGACTGTCACAGCAGCATCCGGTCACTTCACGATCGCCTTGAAGCGAGTTGCAGGAGTTATAAGCGGAGAGAGACCTGCGAAGTACGACACCTCTTCCTTCGTTTATTACTCAGCTACTACAACTAATATACTCACTTGCAAACGTTTGTGGGCACGCATTCGAAAGCGGTCACGTTGTCTCCGTTCACCATTGCGTTGAGTGAAGCGCACATTCCATTGCAAACAACCTAAACAAGACTCACTCCATGCAGGATTATGGAAATTCATTTTTGTTCAGCTCTTCCAAGGTACACGAAAATTTTGGAGAATAAATAGGGGCGGTCTGAAGCTCTGTACAGTTGCGTAAGCGCCTGCGCTCGAAACAATGCGGTCGTGATCGAGGTGGGACCATCGCTGACATCATTCGAACTGCTTGAACTTGAGTGGCGATAGCAGAGGTCCCATTGGATTCGAACCACTAGCTCTACCCCTCCATCGAACGCAGTCGCTTACACAACCGGATCGAGTTTCAGGTCGTTTTGTCCAAATTACATGTCCATAAGGTTTTTATATCGATACTGAAGTTCATAATTAACGTCAATCAGTTGATAGAGATCAAAGCTGGAAAAATAAGTTCAAAACAATTAAAACGTTGGAAAGGGTAACAGATAAGAATAGCACTGGCTCTTTTGTAAATAACGTCTGAGCATCCTCAAGCTTCAGAGCAATCTAATAGTTGTTTCGAAATTTGCTTCACATTCGGATCTATTTTTTTTTCATTTAAAATGGTCATTTCTTTCTAGTGTTCCATAATCCTTACCTACGTTTTGAGAGATTTTCTAAGATATTGATGTTTCTGTAATGTACATATCAACTAAGCATAAGCCTACTTATGATCCATTCTACTACCCTTTACTTGAAAACAAAAACTCACTAGTAAAGCATCGGTTATTAAAAAATTCCCAAGGAAGTACTAGTGAGTTCCCATCTTGAAATTGTACTTTATTATCATTATTATTTATTTATTATTCTTTGTATTTCAACTCTTCCAAATTGCTTCTAAAGATTACTGTTGAATAAACGTAGCAGAAACTTGTGAGGAAAGTTTTGAAACGAGAACTGATTCGCGAACCTCGGCTCCGATGTTAATGTTTGTCTTCGGTGCATTGATTCCAACGTAACAAGTAAGAGGATTTCCAGGTGTCTAAATGTGAAGGAGTTCTTTCCATTGTTTCCAGACGATAAATCATCTTATCAGAAATATATAATTACTAATATAGTTACTACCTTTTTAGGGGTAAGGCAAGCATCTGTGTTACAACAACATCCACTAAGTCCATTTTCCACCGTCGCACAGCCGTTGCTCATGTCTGTAAAGTTTTTATTACGATAATGTGGTGATTACGCGTACTTTTGTAATTTGTAACCTATTAAACATCTTACTGAGTGCTTGACACATCGCGGTAGGATCACATGTATATACGGTCGCAGTCTGTTGGGTACCATTTAGGATGGTTTGTAGGGTCACCGAAGCGCATTCACCATTGCAAGATTGGAATCTGAACGAGGTTTTCGGGATAATTTTTCACAATAGTATAATAGATAGTTCACATCCATAAATAACTGACCCGGCATTGGTGATCGGCATTCCATTGACGTAGATGCCATTCCAGCAAGAGATTGGGAATTCGAGGCTTGGAGGTGGTGTAGGAGAAGCTGTGATCTAAAGTGTTGTTATTACTTCCCTTAAATATATTCGTCGCCACCATCTACGTACATTAGGGTTGTTTCCGACGTTGCAACTATTGCTGCTGTCGCAGCAGCATGCGGTGACTGCTTGATCTCCGGGAAGACTATAGCAGGCGTTATAAATTCCAAGACTCCTAAAACAGTTTCTTTAATCAATAGGCCATGAAAATGACAGAAAAACTTGAAGAAGTTATGTTCATGTATTATTGTGGGGCGGGTGTAGCGCAGTCTGCAGGAGGTTCTGCTGTGTCCGCAGGTTCGACCGTGAGTTCGAGAACGCCATAGTGCCAACTAAACTTCCACCCCTCCGGGGTCGATGAGTTGGTAACAGACTTGTCTGAGAGGATAAAAATACTGACTTTATAATCGCCTAGGCCCAGCTAGTCATTGTATAGGCCGGTGCGCTTTTGTAAACCTCAAACAATTCGGT
The DNA here is from genome assembly GCF_031761385.1 of Necator americanus. Taxonomy (NCBI): domain Eukaryota; kingdom Metazoa; phylum Nematoda; class Chromadorea; order Rhabditida; family Ancylostomatidae; genus Necator; species Necator americanus. The sequence continues at coordinate 5,071,587 of NC_087375.1, read as the reverse complement.
ATTGAGGTGAACGCAAAGCGCATCCCAAGCGGATTTATTAACGCCAGACACCTTGTCCTTCACCCTTTATGTGTAACTGCAAAATTCATCGGTGAGTTCTTAACAACTCATTGGTAGAGGGATCACAAAGTTGAAAAGAATGATGATCGGTAGACGAGATTTGAAAATTCGAAGTGGAAATAATGTCCTTCTTATGTTGTACCACTGTTATGTGTTACCAGACTATACCAAGTAAATAGCAAGAATATATATATATATATATATATATATTCTTGTTATTTACTTGGTATAGTCTGGTCAAAACGACATGGAGCACGGACAGTTGCGTAAGCGGCAGCGCTCGAAGCGGTGCGGTGGAGACAGCGGCTGGAATCGAGGTGGGAGCATGGCAAACTGCAGAGATGGGTGGCGGTAACGAGGATCCCTACACGGTCCCACCGCTACGCTCGACCGCGCCGCTTCGAGCGCACCCGCTTACGCGACAGTCCGTGCTTCATGTCGTTTTGACCGAGCTATACCTTGATAGTTGCTACCTGCTGAAATATACATTACCTTCTTGGGAATGTGTGCTGGTGTCTGCTGCACACCTTGTCTCCTAAACTTTTCGATAATTTTGCATCACAGCTGCAGGTATGGTACTAATGTACAACGGAAATAAAATTGCTGCAGATTGATTGGTCCAAGACATATATGACATGTATTGTATTTTATTGACATTGTATTTTAACCATTTTGCGACCTAACCTAATCTTTGTGTAGACAAACAATTTAGATCTTGATGTACTCGAAGGAAGGTACACTGCCAGGTCCAGCTGATCTAATCACTAATATTTATCACCAGCCGGATGTGCTTCATCGTTTGAAGTGGAAACTTGTGCAAGACAAGGGGCTTTAGCAGTGCCCTTTGGTGTTCAAGTTTGTCGTCCATGACATCCTGGGAAGAAAGTAGTTCAGCAATATGCCGCTGATATCGTCTTAGTCATCCATGCATGACCATCAGGACATCATCATCATCAGGATCATCTGGTCGATCTCAGTACGCCGAGGATGTAGTAATATCTGCTTCTAGCATTGCAAAGTTCTAACATGTTGTTAATTTTGCGTCGAAATTACCCGCAGCGTAAGAACTGCGACTCCGCCCTGACAAATGCAAATGGAGACGTCGTGATCCTAAACGGGAATCAGGATGGGCTGGCAACCTATTGAACCTATTCATAAGTTCTGTTATTCGGACTGTATGCTGAAAAACGAGCAGGTCAGAGTCAGCTGTGAGAAAGACATTCAGCAAAGATGCGCTAGAGCCAATCCTTGACCAAGTACCAAGGAACTTGTGGTGGACCACAATGGCCAAGGAACTCAAGCTGCGAGTCTACCTATCACAATTTGCCCTATTTTGATGTGTGGATAGGAGATTTTGGTAGCGCCCTTGGTGGTGATGGAGAAGTTTTACTCAATGGAGAGAAGCTTGTTCAGGCGACTGTTAGGCTGCTTTTGGCCGATAGTGTGTCATAACGAAGAACTTTATTCAGAACTGGATATGGTGTATCGACGGCTGACACGTGGGAAACATGAGCATCTTGTCCAGTCTTCTGAAATAGTCACAAGAAACTATTTCCGCCTCTTTGGTCACTTCATGAGGAAACCATCTATCCGCCTTGTCCAAGTTTTCCTGATGAAGCTTATAGACTCAAATTGAAAAATTCGTCTTGGTTGTGAAAGAAAATTCTGGACGAAGATGATACAAGAACGTCTCTGGACACTTCGCGTTGATATGCGATCGAGGTGTTTAATAGATTATCGAATGGTGACAGATGGATAGATTTTATGCGAACACTTGGAGATCGATCGAAGATGACCCTGGATATGTCTAAGGACGACAGATCCCGGCGAACATATAGCCATGCACTTTCTGCCGTAACATCAGTCATGTATCATACTTCGTGTTCCGCATTCAGCGCAATCATCCTTCCAAAAAGTTGGCAACCAGACATACAAAGAAAGCCAAGCTAAAAGTCCCAAACAAAAATCTCCTCTGAACGTTACATTTAGATCATTTTTTCAAATTCCGCCGTTTCTACAAAGCCCTCACTAGCTTCACAAATGAAAATTTTCCCGTATTGACGGAGGAACCGCGCATATTCTTTGCGATTTATCGGCATCTTGTGTCTCTTAACAAGTCTTTCATTGGAAGTTTTTCTCCGTTGTTCCTATGACTATAAAGACTCACTTGCAAATACTAGCCGGAGAGCATTGGTAACTGGTCACATTGCCCCCAGCCACGATTGCAGAAATCGACGAACACTGACCATTGCAGTACACCTGGAAAGCTTCTGATAAGTGCTCTTGTGACCTATGTCCATGAGGAGTGCTCACCTCTGATCCAACATTTACTCCTGCGTCTGGTGCGTATAGCCCAACATAACATTGAAGAGGAGGTCCAGGATACTAAAAGAAGAATCAGAAAACCGAGCATAAATGTTAGAGAAATAGCAACAGAACAATTTTGAAGTCAGCTAACCCTGGAAGGCGGGAAAATACAGGAATCTGTGTTGCAACAACAACCTCCTACTCCAGGCTCGATCGTAGCACATGTATTGACAATACCTGAAGGAATTTTCATAAGTATTTCACAGACCTTCAAAGAAATGGTACGGAAACGAACCGAGAGCCCTGCAAACTGATGTTGGGTCGCACATATAAAATGATGCGCTATGTGGTTGACCATTGGCGGTGGTGTTCATTGTGAGCGATGCACATTCTCCATTGCAAACTTGGTATCTGGATAAATAGCATTTTCATAAATCCTGTCGAGGTAGCTTGGAATCTTAGCGCTTACCCGACTTCAGTGAGTGGGGATCCGTTCAGATAAATTCCAGTCCAGCATGAAATAGGCGCCTCAACAACCGGGCTTCCAGTTGGAATTATGATCTAAATCCTAGTTTTGCTTAGATTGGTATTGATTAGTCTCCTTCCAACATTGAAAAAAAAAACAGAAAAAAAACAAATCCACGCACGCCGCTTCTATTTGCCAGTGGAACATTGCAACTATTCGTGTTATCGCAACAACATGCTCGGATCTCACGATCTCCTGGAAGACGCATACAAGCGTCGTCGAGTTCAAGCGATCTGCATATGCTCGTGGAAACACATTGGAAAGTCGTCACATCGTCACCGTTGATTCTTCCCGTCATCGAAGCGCATTTTCCATTACAGTAGACCTAAAGAATACTTTTTTTTACTGCTCAAAGGTTCACTTGATCATTCAAAGACATTACCTCTGCTCCCACATTAATGCCAGCATTTACGGCATACAATCCGACGTAACACTGTAGTCGGTTAGCAGGACTCTGTAAGAAATTTTCACAGAAGCGTTTTAAAAATTGGGGAAAATCCAAAAAAAAAACCTTTGCTGGGCTTTTGGTTGGATCAATACAACCATTTGTGTTGCAACAGCATCCGCCTACTCCTGGCTCAAGGGTCGCACAAGTGTTCGTCATATCTGTAGAAAGGCATAAAAATTTTACGACCAACTTTTTCACTTTATTATTTTGGAATTTAGATGTGATCGAAAATAAATTCCCTGAGGACTAAATGTCAAAAGATTTGAATAACCGCGATAGAAAAAACCTTCGTTTATAGGCTGCATGCCAAGAAATTGACGATGTTAGATGATCTTCTCTGAAAAAGATAGGGTGAATGGTGTGGATAAGGAGTATAATTGTGTTCTCACGCTCAGTTCCCACCAATCATCCTGAGAAACGGTGTGAGAAACCAAAGCCTTGGCTCGAATCCCCCTACGAGACTCCTTGCAACGCCACTTTTGTACACGCAGCGGCTCTGTCAGTAGTCTTTTACTTGAATAGGCCGCTGGGAAACCTCACTGGCCCAGCTGCGCGGTGCTTATGTAGGACGTAGTGTTGTAGGGTGCTTCGTAGGCAAATTCGTACTGGTAGACACTTTCTCACACCGTTGTTCCAGAGAAATTAGGGGAGATTGAGCCGTGAACGTGCACATATCCGTAATCTGCACCACAAACCTTAACCTTTCCTGGGGAGATTCAAGCATAGTCAATTTCATGACCCTTTTAACTAAACATGATATACGTAGACGTACTTAGTCCTTTACAAACCGCAGATGGATCGCACGTGTACACGTTGAGATTCTGTACTGTTCCATTGAAGGTGGTGATAATGTTTATCGATGCGCAGTCACCATTACACGATTGCCATCTAAATGAGGTCACATTCGACTTTTGAGTCCGTGTCCAATAAATTCCATTGCTGAATGAAATCTCTAACTATTACCCAGCGTTTGTAACCCAAATGTTGTTCACTTGAATTCCACCATAGCAAGTGATTGGGAATTCTGGAAGACGTCGTACCGGAATCGAAGTGTTTATGCTTGGATCGCGAACATTGCAATTGTTGAAATTATCACAACATAAAGCCAACACTTCACGATCTAATGGTAATCGTTTTATCTCGTCGTACAATTCCAATTGCCTGGAATAATTTTTTTCTCGAAGATAGATGTCGAAATATTTTCCGTTAGGTTTTTTTTTTCCAACCTGCAAATACTCCTTGGTGTACACATATAGGTGGTGACGTTATCTCCATTCACAACCGTACTCAACGATCCACACATTCCATTACAGTAAGCCTGGAATAATTACGGACATAGTGAGACAGTCAAGAATTTTCCTTTCTAACGATATGTGTTCCCCGACCTCCGATCCAACGCTTATACCTCCATTGTATGTGCTTTTGAAACCAATGTAACATTTGAGCGGATTTCCCGGATACTAAATGAGGGAAATATGTGTTTTGAATAGTTTTTCACCACCGCTTTTTACCGGATTGTACCTTATTTGGATAGCGTGTAGGATCGAGACAAGCATCATAAGAACAGCAACATCCACTTACACCAGGTTCAACTGTTGTACAATTGTTTACCATGCCTAGTAATCAATACTTTTACTACAAAAAAAATTGTTGTAATTAATCTTATGATCGGTAATTTTACCTAGTTGATTGCAAACCGATGCCGGATCACAGGTGAAGATTTCAGCGCTCATTGGTCCCATCGCCATAGTGGTGTTAATCATTACGGACGCACAATCGCCGAGACATGCTGCCCATCTGAATTGGGAACCGTTTTGTACTGTATAATTATTAGATTAGATTACATATAGTTGGGTCAAAACGACTTGAAGCACGGACCATTGCGTAAGCGGCCGCGCTCGGAAGCGGTGCGGTGGAGACAGCGGTTGGAATCGAGGTGGGACCGATGGCGAACTGCAGAGGTGGTTAGCGGCAGCGAGGATCCTTACACGATCCAAACCGCTACGCTCCACCGCTCCGCTTCGAGCGCAGCCGCTTGCGCAAATGTCCTGCTTCATGTCGTTTTGACCCGACTATATTTTATGCGATATTATACTGTTTTGAATTTTTATGGATTAATTCCCAAGAAAATTGCGAATGAAACTCATAGCCGATCCCAGTTACTAGTAAGATTTTTTCAGAAATGAACTTACTTCGGTGGTGTGATAAATCGACCGTTCACACGAATTCCAGAGAAGCAGGCGACCGGGAAATCGCCTTCGTATCGTGGCCTCGGCTGTCCAAGTGAATAATTCGCAGCGTTACAGTTGTTCACATTATCACAACAACATCCGGTAATATCGCGATCAGCAGTGACCGTAGCACAATCGTTGTAAAGAGTAAGCGCTCTAGAAATATTCATAATATTTTGCTGCCACTAGTAAATTTTATTCATATTTTATTACTATTTATTTTTATTCGTATTTTCTATTTTTATAAGGCGATAACGCCGACACGTTAGTTGTTAATTTACAAAGAAATACCAAAAAATCTTGGCTACAACTCAAGCAAATTGATTAAAAGTTACGTATTTATTTTCATATTATTCATATTTATTCACTTATTATTTATTTGTACTATTTATTTATATTATTGCAAATTAAATAATAGAACTACCATGCATTAGTAACTCACTGGCAAGCTTCTTTTGGCGCACATTCGAAAACAACAATGTCGCCTCCGGCAACCGTCGATGAAAGACTGGCACATTGTCCATCACAGAAAACCTGAAATCACAATACACCACTGAATTGCAATTGAATTTTAGTTTATTCTGCTATCGAAAAATTGATATCTGGCAAAAATTCCTTTCCGGTTATTTGTTCAATCATAGTGGTTCTGAGAAATAAGTCGTCCCTGCTTATCCAGAGAAGCGGCATGAGAAACGGTCTTTTTGCACATTTTTTCCGTACGAGGCACCTGACAACGCTCCTCATCTGCGAGAGTACACGCGCTGCCCTTGTCAATGTGCTCAGTCGGTGAGCAGGATAGGCACAGCATTAGCATCCTTTTGATCGTCTGGTCGCTCGCAGACGCCGCGCGAATGGCTATCCTCGATGGACGAGGGGCGTCAAAAGGTGGATTGTAGGAGGGAATTACAAGACGATCGTTCTTTTTCTTGGATAGTAAGCGAGATAATTCAGGGTGATCGAACTCATATTCACATGCCTAATTCTATTTATTTGTGGTGGGATTCTGACACGATTATCAGCGGCTTTTCTCGTAAACTAGACTTATCGAACATTAACCTCTTAGTTTCCTGTAAATCCTATCTTCAACAAATTCATCATCCTATCCTCTTGAAACAGAGATTGAACAGTTTATGTCATGATCCAGGTATTATTTAGTTTTCAGAAGCACTACGATTCGAAATCTTCGTAATTTGAAGGAAATTATTCCCATTATTTTAGAATTGCTGAAAGAGGCGCTCATAGTCGACCAATGTGCTCACCTCTTGTCCTACTGAGATATTTGCGGCTTTCGAATACAGTCCAACATAACATGCTAGGGGTCCTCGTGGTTCCTGCAGAAAAATAGCCATGAACTCTTGTATTCAATGCTAAATTGCTATGTACTGTAACCTTAGGAGGATTCATAGTAGGATTGATACAAGCGTCTGTTGTACAACAACATCCTCGTACAATTCCGGGCTCGATATCGTGGCAACGGTTCACAATGTCTGGAAAATAATTTTCTATTTGTAAGAAGAAACAATCAAGGACCTATTCGCTCAAACAACTCAAACAAAGAATAAGAGCAATGCACTCAGAAAAATAGGTCATTAGAATTACAAAGAGGTTTTTTTTTTGAAAAATAAAATAAAATTAAGAACTCAGAGAAGTAATATTTAGCCATTAGGTCTGAAAGACCGGTGGACCGAATTTTTGTGTGCAAAAAACAAAATTAAATTAAACTAACACGTTTCCTGCAATGTCCGACGATGCCGTCAAACATTTCTTTCCCGTGTAGTTAGGTAGTTTTCGACGATGTTGGAGGGGGGAAGCATCGTGGGAAAATTATTATAAGAATTCATTAATTTAATTTATTATGTGCTGTGATCTGATTTTTTTCTGGAAGTATAGTAAGTATTGGAAGCATAGTCCGGCGAGCCAGACAAGAAATAGGCGCGCAAACAAAAAAACAATCCGCATGGTTCCAGGCTTCCAGGATATGTGAAAAACCGATTGGTCATCAATGTGTGAAGAATGCATTATGCAGAAAATCATTGTCAATCATCTGGTCTAATGAGTTGCTGCTAAAATTCTTCAGCTGCTATTTGTTCCTGTGCCAATATGTTCTTTTTTTTTACTTTTATTTACATTTCTATTATTTATATTATTACTACGATACTTTATATTATATCTACTTATATATTATTACTATTAATATACTTTATATTATTAGTACTTTATTTTGATTTATATTATTCACTTTCATTATTTAAATTTATATTTATTTACAATTGATTGTTTATTTATAACATATGCATCCAGAGAAATTTTCTTTTCTTCATCTTTTAGCTATGTTATTTCCTTTTCGTAACATAAAAATGACTTTGAAGCTGCTTTTTATATTATACCTATAAAAATACCTATTAATGTAAAAATATATGTATATATAAATACCTAAATATTTTCTTTTAAAACAAAAAACTAAGATAGATTCAAAAAACAAACTCGAATAGAAGAAAACAAGGTAAGGAGAGGTGAGACATAGGTGCTTTAGCAAAGATCAACGATCAACGATCAATGCAAAAATCTATAGATCAGATTTTCAAATGATCGGTTATTTTACAACATGTATCCTTTATTTTAGTCTTTTAAAGGTATATGAAAGTCTTTCTAAGGGCTTTTGAATGGATATTTTTGCCTTGATGTCTTGTTTTTGTTGTTTTTTTCTGTTTTGTTTTTCGTTTTTTGTTGTTTTTCTATTGAAAAGATTGCATAAAAAGAGGTCTTTGGTGTTATTATCATTATTCAGGATCCATAGTATCACTTACTTAGTGCGCTACAAACAGACGTAGGATCACAGGCGTAGATGGAGCCAACCATCGGATTACTGTTCAAAGTTGTGTTGATTGTAATTGAGATACAGTCACCTTGGCAAGCAATCCAACTGAAACGAAAAGAAAAAATGTTATCCTCATTCAAAGAAAAAAAATCCTTTAAAGAAATGTTTTTGGAGAGAATAACATGTGTCTGGATGACACCCAATTTTAATTTTAATTTTTGGTAATTTTTTCTTGGATTTTTGTAACACCCTTTCATAATTATTGCCCAAATGTGAATACGATGTCTTCTTTTCTAGCTTTTTTATCTGCTTTTACTTTGAATCTCATCGACTGATTCTAGAAACTGTTTTTTTTTCAATAATTTTCAGGAAATCTTACTCGGATCCAGCTTGAGTGACCCCATTGATACTGACACCGGAATAACAGGCGATTGGTTCCACTGGTGGTGCAATTGGTATGGTCGTATTAATATTTTTTCCAGCAACATTACAATTATCTGTTCCACAACAACATCCGGTCAGATCTCGATCGGTGAACACCGTTGTACAGGTTTCATTTAGTCCAGCAGCACTAAAAAGATTCATTTTTTTTGTGTTATTTATTTATTCGTTTATTTTTTCTTCATTTCCTTCGGGAAAATATCCTAAAAATATTCTGATTCACCTGCAGAAACTTGTTGGAAAACAATTGTATGAGGTGAAATTATAGCCGCCGGCAGTTGTTGAGACTGAACCGCAAAGACCATTGCAGAATACCTAAGCGTACGTAAAATTCGCGGTAGAGTCATTTTTACTTTCTTTTTTTTTGCTTTCCTCCTGTTGTTTTTTTTTCTCTCTCTCTCTTTCAAAAATTCTTACTTCTGTCCCGATGGACGTGTTATTATATGGGGTGACAATACCGACAAAACATCTGAGTTGTCCATTAGCGGCCTGGAAAAGTTGCTTTAGAGGTATCAAGCCTAAAGAAGGATAAAAATCACTTACTTCCTGGATATCCCTTGTCATCAAGTAGCCAACATCGCGATCAAGTCCAAAGCACACGGCCACTAAGGCCAGGCATAAACCCAAGCGCATCTGAAACTACGGTAATCAAAGAGTGCGGTTGTGTATTTACGAATAGTAATACTGTAGTTGTAGAGCAGTGACGAGGCAAAAACATGAGTTATTCCGGAAATTTCTGAACATTCGATTGACGCTAATAGCGCCACGGATAACCGAAGCAATATGATCTAAACAAGGATAAACCAAAAGGATAATAAAGGAATGAAGAAAAATAGGTGCTAAGAAAACAGTGATCGTCTGAGACAAGCAAGTACAATGAAAAACAAAGAATTTTTCGCAGGATTTAGAGGAATCCCGGAAAAGTAGGAAAAGTTTTTAGTAGGAAAAAAAGAACGCATCCGTCAAATCTATGTGTATTTTTACCAAAATTCTCCAATATTTTATCTGAACGGTCTACTAGAATAATAGTAAGGTTTTTTGTGTTCTGTACTATTTTTATTATTTTATATTATTATTTGTATTATGTACAATTTCTTTGAGTAGCTGTCAAAATCACGGGACTGCTTTGAAATTCGGAATTATTACAGGATATAGAGGGAAAACTAAGGAAAACTCAGCTTTTTTTATTCATAAAACCCTTTTTTGATTGATTATTTTTTATTTATATTTTTATATTAAAGATGAGTAGTTGTAGAAGTGTTCAGTAAAAAATTATGACCAAAATTACAGGTCTATCATCTTCTCTAATTTTTGTAGCGGACATTTCCTTCATTTCAGTAAAGTTTGTAGTTTCTTTTTGTCCCTAAAATTCTCTGACTCAGACAAAGTGTGTTCCTTTTTTTTTTAGCTTTCTTTTCTGGTGCACCATTGGTGTATGTGAATAAATAAATAAATAACTAAAGAAATAAAATAAAATAATGAAATAAAAGTAGAATTAATAGATTTTTGTCGAAGATGTTCAACATGGAATCACAAGGGATACGGATACATGGACGGACGGAGGGACGGACGGACACACACACACACACACGACATAGCGCTCTGTTCCAGGACGAATGATCAAGACGAGACCAGAGTCCTACTTATTTTATGTCCTAACTAGGCTGTAAAACTGCCACGTGTGGCTACGTAAAAGCGTTATCTGAACCGGATTGTTCGACACTGTACTTCTTGCTCGAGCTCCACGAACTCTCCACCCCTCCAAACACTATCTCTCTCCCCTCTACAGCACCTTACTACATCAAAATGCAGCAGAAACGTTAAACTTCCAAGAATGATTCCTGACTTTTCGTAAAACCTGATCACTGAACTTTTGCCCTTGAAAGAAGAGTTCACTCTTTTTTTCTGAGAGAGAGAGAGAGTGGCTGAGTCCAAATTCTCGAAGTCAATGCTGAGCAGCTCGAAAAACACGCAAACCAGCAGATTTTGTGAGGTTCAACGGTGCCTCTTGCGATCTAATCTACTAGTTTTTGCTTTTTGAAAGCATGATTTGGGAGATTGTACACAATTTATTTATTTATTTATTTATTTTTTCAATTCAGATGGATTGAATGTATGGATGCGTTTTGCATGACGGTCATGCCCACGTGGCCTAAACTTATAAATGCTTATTTTTTTCATAACCCGAAGGTTCGCAGAACGAACGAGCGGCAAATTCTGAAAATGAACTAACGTCAAAGAAAAACAAAGGGCCTTTCTATTGTGCTCCAGGAATGAGGAAGTACGGATAAACGAATACAAGCTACACAGTGGAAAAATCTCCAAGTCTCCCATCATATCCAGATCAGGAAAATACTGTATCTGTGAAAGAAGAGGATATAAGCTCAATCAGGAAAAACGAAAAAACATGAAAGAAAAAACGTACAAGAAAAGAAAAAAGTAGATTTGGTCTAATGAATAAGTTATTTTATATCAATTATTTCCCTCATTGTCCTCATACATGGATAGAAGGAGATGTGATGTGCAATTGTCCTGTGATCTGCGATATTCGAGTCCCAGTTAAGGTATGAGTTGTTTATAAGAGTCAGAGATGAGAAAAATTGACAGAAACAAAAGATTGATAGAGCTCATCGCTTTCCCATAATCCGTCTGATCTCAAGGTATCCAAACGCTACCCGTTGAATTAGGGCAGAATCATCGCTTTGGCAATTATTCGTGATCCATTTTTGTATTTTTAGCAAACATTGAGGCTGGTGTAGCGCAGTAGGTAAGAGGTCCGCTTGGCCGCATGGTCAATGGTGTTCGAAATCGCTCTAGTGCAAACTAACCCTTTCATCCCTCCGGAGTCGAAAAATTGGTACCACACCTGTCTGGGAGGTAAAAAACGCTTACTTGATTAAGGCCCCGCAAGTTATTGTATGGACCAACACAAAAACCTCAACTATTATGAGTTGCAGTATAACGCGTTGGCGCATCCCAAGTGGGTTTATACGCCGGTGACTTTTTCTGACTTTATTATGGGTCATTCCATGAAGCGAAGCGATATTTCCGGCTTTGTTAGTCTTTCAGAATTTGGATAGGAGCTTTTTTAAATCCAAAGTTTACTCTTTTTCATTTCTTGCAGCAGTCTTCCACCTCTTTGATAGACTTCCACATATTTTCCCTTCCGAAGACCACTTACTAATGATGAAAAAAAATACTGTAATGTTAATAATAAGCGTGTCACTCTTCGAAATCATGCTTTTGACATTTTCTTTTTTTTTGAGAAAGAAAACATTGAATAATAAAAATTTCAAAATATTTGAAGCAAAAATTCGAAACCAATCTACTGATTTTAATTGATCAAAGGAAAACGTAAAGCATCACATGCAATACCCACGTAAATTCTATTTATATAAAACTCATAACTTTGGTTTCGCATTCTCGTGCAGGTCTCATCTCCAATGGAGGACCCAAAATTTCTGGATATAAGAATATTCAAAAATAAACTACGGAAAATCTAGGGGAACTAGGAACTCGTAACATGTAAATTTTCGTAATGACGTGTGGTCGTTAAATTAGATGGAAGAACAGCAATCCTAAGGATAGTGGTTTTACCACGAAGAGACACTGTATTTTTTTTAAAATTTTTCACAACTTTTGTACACATAGTGGAACTATAACGTAGTAGTTCCCGCTTGATACGACGGAAAGTGGCGAGCGGGGAGTTTTCGAGTTCCTGATATCACAGTAAAATTGAAAACTACTTTCGGGAAATTTCAGAAATCGGATGGATAAGAAGTGTCAGACCAGGAGGATTACTCGAATAATCAATTCTTTACTCCCGTACAAATGAAGAAATCCCCCTTACGTCCTAATCGAATAAAAGAACTCCTTCGTTCCTTAACTAGTGTGGGTGTAAAGAGTTGCTACGTTGGATGGACTGATTGATCTTAAGCTCCTAGTTCCGTGTTTTCTGGACTTACAGATATTGATTCGGGTTTTCACCGGATATTTACGGCTTCTACTTCTGATACCCGCCTAATAGCTGGAGAAAAAGAACAGCCGAAGGAAACTTCTTTTGCTCAACCATCTGTTTTTTAAATGATTTCCTATCTAAGCTAATTAATTGACTAAATTAATGAACTCCAATCATTAATTAGTTAAATATTAAATTTTAGGAGAATAATGTGTCAGAAGTTTGATCTCGAAATGCGGGACCAAGTGAAGATCGTCAAGTACGTTCTGGGGCCATTCCATAAATAATGCGATTTTTTTGAACCGTATAAGAGTTTTTTCCCTTTTTTTCCTGAAATGAGGATTTCGTAAGGAGGAGAAGAGAGGACGAGTCAAGATCCACGGAAGAGATGGAAGAGTACTGCAGGGATTAAAGTGGAGTATTTTTTTGGATTCAAAAAATTTTTAAATTATTCTAATTTTAGAACGCGAAAGCGAAGCAGAGAACATCGTATCATTTATAGAATGATTCCATATTTCTACGTAAAATCTAGAAATTAAATCCTGAAACAGTGGCCAAGTAGTGGTTCTATTTCAGATGTGATCTTAAAAAAGTAGCTTCTGGATGTCTTAGTTAGACATTTGGAAGATGTTTACGTAGCAAGATAGAATTAGTTCAAGAGATCATGAGCAAAATTCCTTTACAGATTTACAGTACTTTTCAGCGATGACATGAGCTGTCAGCTGATGACAGCTCGAGCACGATCACTGATTATTCGTTCGTCTTCAGTTTTATGCTGTGTACGGCATTTCAAACACATTTATGCCATTATCAATGTTCATATATGATTTGAAACTGGCATATTATTGCCAGAGATAAGCGCTAACGACGACCGCGCTATCTACGTGTTTCGAGTTCGTGTCGAACGTGATCGAGGAACGTCAGAAGACTGTGGCTGTGGACGGTAGTTCAGCTACAGTATGATTGCACATACAGAGTTTATTCGAATGGTAGCTTTTGAAAAGGAAAAGCATCTTTCGGGGGAAAAAACCGCTACAATTTACAAAATCGTGGGCGGGTGTGGCGCAGTCGGTTAGAGGTCCGTTATAGCCACACGGTCGAGGGTTCGAAACCGCCCTAGTGCTCACCAAGCCCTTCATCCCTCCATGGCCGATAAATTGGTACCAGACTCGTCTCGGAGGATAAAAACATTGACTTAATCATCGACTGGCCCCCGCAAGTCATTGTATAGGCCAACACGCGTTCCAAAACCTCAACGATTACGAATTCCAGTAAAACGCGTTGGCGCATCCAAGTGGATTGATACGTCAGCGACTTTATCCTTTTTTATTTGCAAAATCCTGCAATGTTTCGTTACAATTTATTCTATTTTCAATTATTCTATTTATTTATTCTATTTACAATTTATTCCAGGACACGAATGTCTTGTGAAATCATAAACATAAAATTTTTGTGTGATGATGATATTCAGGTTTTCTTTTCTTTTTGAAGCCATCTTTTGACCAATTGAACCGCTACAATTTACAAAATCCTGCAATTTTTCATTACAATTTATTATAGGACACGAATATCTTGTGAAATCATAAACATAATGTTTTCTTGATCGTAATATTCATTCATTCATTCATGAATCAATGAAGTACTTGCGACTCATCATAAACACAAAATTTTCTCGTGGTGATTCATATCCGAGCAAAGAATTCCAGGATCTTGTGTGGATTTCAGCGGTATGATTGATCAAAAAGTGCTGTTTTTTCTAAACACGAATATCTAGGACATGAATATCCTCAGGGAGAACGATTCATTACAAACACAAAATTCCCCTGTGCTCATATTCATACTGTAACCAACAATTGCAGAATTTTCTAGATTTTTATGATATAATTGGTCAGAAGATGTTTTTTTTTTCTATAAATTGTAGTGGCAGTACTATAGTGTCCAATAAATAGCACAAAGTCGCGGATAATTCTTGGTGGTTAGTGGTTTTTTTTTCTTTTGCTGCACAAATCCTGAAAAAGTTACAGGAATTTCTCAGGAACACCTTATAAATTGGCATGTAAAATAGTTGCCTACATCACCGGAAAAAATATTACACTTAATAATCATAAATTAACTCAATAAGATAAAAGTTTCATAGACGAACATTAATTTTTATCGTTATCCAGCACTGGCTCCTTATGTCGATGACAGTACTGAAATGTCAGCACTACTCACACCACTGATCTCCAGATAATCCTTTGAAAACACGAGAATATGCCAGTTAATACAATTCAAATCAAATAAAGTTAAAATATAAGAATAATAAACAATAACGTTGCAATGTAGTAAGAAAAATTAATAAATAATATGTAATAAACAACAAATAATAATGTTAAAAATAAAAAAATTAGTTAGGATTAGCCTCAAAAGTTGAATGATAAACAATAATATTGTTCTAGGGAAAAGGACTAAAAAACAAGGAAAAACAAACAATTAATAAATAACAATGTTAAAAATAAAAGTTAATTAGAATTAGCTTCTAGTAAAGAAGTTCTCAGGGGGTATGTATCAATATGAGTTCGAACAGGCTCACTGTGATTTTCCAGAGTATTCTAGCATCGTCTGCTTTACTTCCATAACTAATTTCTCTTAAGTAAATCAAATTACATCTATAGCGCCTATGTTCAGCATCTATTCTATCCGTATCCTTGAAGTTAGTATTCATTATTCCCTCTATTCCTTGGATGAGGTGCGAGTGTACTGTAGCGGTTAGAGTCTCCGCTTCTTACACGATCGAATGGAGGTTCGAATCCGCCCCGGTGCTCACCAAGCCTTTCATCCCTCTGGGATCGATAAGTTGGTACCAGGTTTGTCTGGGTGATAAAAGCACTGATTTGACACATCGGTTAGCCACCGCAAGTCCTTGTATAGGCCAGTTACACGTCCGTTAACCTTAAACGATTCTGAATTGAAGTGAACGTAGGGGTGCAGGTCCCAAGTGGATTGATTGACGCCAGACACTTTATCCTTTAACTTTATCCTTCATTCCCTGGATATTCGCCCTAGTTCCTTGCTCATACTCAAATCATACAAACGAACAGAATTCTCCTCAACCTCTTTTCTGCACCTTCAGTATGCTTGGGGACGACTGTGTACTAAAATCGCACCATATAGTATTATTGCTATTACTGTAAAATTATTATTACTGTATACTGTATGTATGTATATTATTATATTACTATTACTATTATATTATTACAGTATATTACTGTATATTACCTATTACTGTAAAATTCACTTATCAATAATCGACAGAAAAAAAAACGATAGAAGCCAGAGTAGAAAATTATTAAATCTAGGAAAGCCTAAATTTTGCTCAAATCGCTTATGTCACCTTCAGAAGAACGAAGTTCTCTGAAATTTGATAAATTTTTACAAAAGGAGCAGCTACACAACTACTATCTCTTACCATTTTCACCCATTTTTATCTATTTTTTCATTCTATTCACTTTTCATCCTTTTTCTTAAGAAAATCTCATATCGGATAATTTCTAATTCATTCATACCAACGAAACTATCACTCCCTTATGAGTAGAAACTTGTTGCGTTATCAAACCTCCTCTTTGTTTCGATTTTATGATTTTTACGATCGTAGCGTAATCGTTTCCCTAATCTTATCGTTTCTGCAAACGATTCTTTACGAAATATGTAGTCTTCAAGTGGAATATTTTGCTCTTTGAGAAAAAGCACCAAGTTCCAGAAAAATTAACTCCTCAGGGTAAAGTGAGAGAGAAAAGATAAAGCGTTCCACTGATCAGTCCATTTGCGGATGCACTATCGCGTCGCGTTCGACATTAATTCAGAATCGTTTAAGCTTATAGAACGGTTGGCTGGAATGAAATGGAACAGCTTGTAAAAAAAAATCAATTGATTCATTGAGTTTTTTTTCTCTCGTTTCACTTTTCTCACCTCCCAGAAAATTTTGATACCAATTCATTAACGTTGGAGAGATCAATAAATCGATACGGAACTTGCCTGGAACGAAACGTTTGTAGACCAATACTGGTTTAGAACTTTCAACTCTGTAGGCACCTTAGGAAAGATCTAACCACTGTGCTAAACCTATGTATGTACCTCAAATCCGCCAAGCTACCGTAAAGCTACCGTACCGTGTAAACTAAATGCGGTTTTAAAAAGTTTTAAATGAACATAAACAATTTTGTCAGCTTTTAAACCAAGTTCATTTCGTCACATTATAATATAGAACTAAGCAGACAATTTCTTTCCTATAACAAGAAAATTTCTTCCACGTAGGACTAAATAAAAAATTGTTGAATTCATTTTTTTCCCAATTTCACGTTTCTATTACAGAAATAGTCCTGGCAGATAGAATTTATGAAGGATTGTCGAAGGGGAAAAAGGTTCAAGAAGCGCAATTTAATAAAATTGTTCACAATCAGTCAGTAATCCGCTTTTTGCTTTTACATCATAGTAGGTTCCGTTGCTATTGATATAAAAAAGGGAGGAAAATCAGAACACAACCTCCTTGTAGAGTGAGAAATTCCCTTTCAAACGATGCACAACACATTCATCTATGCTTCCGATTTCTTCGCTTTCTTTCTTCAAGTTTAGGATATGAAATATAGTTATATTGAAATTTTTACTTAAAGTTAGGATAAAGCGTCTGGCGTTAATCAATCCGCTTGGGACCAGCCACCACATTCACTTCAATTCAGAGTCGTTTGAGGTTTACGAACGTGTAACTGGCCTACAGTGACTTGTGGGGGCTAGCCAATGTGCAAAGTCAGTGTTTTTATCCTCCCAGACAAGTCTGGTACCAATTTATCGACCCCGGGGGGATGAAAGGCTTGGTGAGCACTGGGGCGGATTTGAACCTCCGATCGATCGTGCAGGAAGCAGAACCTCTAACCGCTACACTACACCCGTCCCATTAATGTTCATAATCCCGATTTTTGTTTTCCTACTTGTTTGAATCGTGTTATCGGCATACTCCTACAATGACCTACGTGAAATGTTTTTTTTACATACATAGTTTTTCCAAGCACTTAAAACGTCTAGAAGTTCTCTTTCGATAATTTTTAGATTATCCATGAATCCATGAATTCTGTATGTATGTATGTATGTGTGCGTGTGTGTGTGTGTGTGTGTGTGTGTGTGTGTGTGTGTGTGTGTGTGTGTGTGTGTGTGTGTGTGTGTGTGTGTGTGTGTGTGTGTGTGTGTGTGTGTGTGTGTGTGTGTGTGTGTTCTTTAATGATATCGTATTCTTGGTTAATTTCTTTCGAATAAATATACCTATTTCTATTTGTATCATTGCTAATATGCTAATGGTATTCCAGAAATTTTTAAATATTCGAGAAATTTTTAACACTTGCCTGTTTCAACTGACCTTCATATCGAGAAGGGAAGGTGGACGGGAATTTTCTTGAGATATTCATGTGAATATTTTTATTCTACTCTAATAGCAGGGTTTTAGGTGCTCTTTATTTAATATAGAAGATGTATTACAGAATTTATTTCTGTGTTTAATGTTTTCCATAGCAGGCCGAACTACTTCACGTAGATCCACCTCTTCTAGGGGTTTTTTTCTTCAGGAAAAAAAACCTTATACGCATCACCCCACAAATCTGGGGTGGTGCGGGTATCAAGTGGGTTATGTCTATACGAAGTCGTAGATTATGAAGAGAATGGGGATTCCGTCTATTTCTTCCTAATTGCCGTAAAAAAACGAAAAAAAAACCTAAAAGAAAAGAAAAGGAAACGTAAAAAACGAAGAACTTCGAGCGATCCGGCGCGCTATTTTCATCTGAAATCGGCACCACCACGAATTCGTGAGGTGATGCCTTTAAAAAAGAAACAATGGTTTCCATTTAATCGAACACCTGAAGGCAGATGTTGTGGTCGAAACGAACACATCTTTACGGAAGACGTTAGTTACACTGGCCGTTTTACACTTTTTTTTGAAAAGCCACTTCTACTTCTCATTGAGAGAGGAACAGAAAGCTCATTGTACGCTTCAGTAAGTAAATATCACTGTTAAAATGAAAAATCTGAGAAGTGATAAGATTTGACACAAAAACATAGAGTTACTTTGTAATACTGGTTTTTTTTTCAATTTTATTTTTGTGTTCGCAAGTGAACTTTTGTGTAGATTAATGCACAAATATTGCTTTTTTTTAAACATTTAAACTCGCGTACGGAAAAAAGGAGGAAAAATTTGGCAAAGCTGTAAGTGTAAGCATATTGATGTTAGTTTAACACACATCCAGCAAAGTTTCAGACATTGTGCAATGAGAAAAAAAAAGAAAAGAAAAAAGAAAAAACGTTATGTAACCCATTATTTGAAAAAGGATTTTTCACTTACAAGACTATATTTTTGGCCTTTTATGCCAATTTATTTTTTTTTGCTAATTTTTAGATCAATATAACACTAAAATGGAACATCTCTGTTCATAAAACAACGTAGACAACGTTCAGAGCCTAAAAACAGTTACAGTACAGCATGCTGTTGAGTGATTTCCAATGCGGACCACTTAGAATCTGTGTTGATTTGTGTTTACAAAATCACTCAAAGTTCACCTGTGCTGTCGAGTTTCATATCGCGCTTTCCAAACTTTTCACACCCTCCGTCCATCGTGCGAAGTGTCCCTCGATGGAGGCAGACGTTCCATTGTCCACTCTCCGCTGCTAAGCCCATGCGCGTTTTGTTTGCAAGCTTTCGCCTTGTTCTTCACGATGCACGCAACGGTTTTGCCTTCTCTGATGCTTGTGACACAATCTTTGGGTAATCATCTTCCAGTTTTTAATTAAATTCTACAAAAAAAAACAAGATTTTCGTGCTATCCGTTTAGTTGTCCGTTGGTTTACACTCCAAAAAAAGAATCCACGAAAATATTAATATTACCTGAAATTTTGAGATGCTTTCCTGGAATTCCTGTAACAGCTTTTCAATGTTACCCTGGAAACACACCTAATAATAATGCAATACCATAAAAACAAGGAAAAACAACTTGTTGAATGGCTGATTCATCCAGCTATATTTTATTTGAATATTATAATTATAAATTTCATTTGTATATTACTATATTTTATTTCTATACCGTAATAATAAATTTTATTTGTATATTGTAATAATAAATAACATTATACATATTATAATAATTATATCATGCATATAAATAATATTATACATATTAGTTTTATTCATGTTTATTCGTCTAATATGTATTATTTATTCACCATTGGCCGCATATGTACCCGCACGTTTGCTGGTCTCAATGGAAATTTTTCCGGGTTTTTTTTTTCTCTTTCATTTCATTTGATTATAACTATTATGAAGGTGTCGGTCAGTGTACAATTTGTTGAGAATAATTTTTCGGTTTTTTTTATCTACATTCTCTCTTTTGAAAAAAAAAATCGGGTAATAAAAGCCGAAGAAGGAAACCAATGAATAAGTTTCTACCATACTGTATCTTGAACTACACGTTAAACATACATACCAACTAGAACAATTCACCAAATCCAAAAAAAAAAAATAAACCGCCTCTTCACCTTACTTGAAAAAATTGAAAACAATTTTTTGAAAACCAATATTTCCCAATTGTTTTTTTTTTCTCTCAAGTTTTTTTTTCCTTCTTTTTTTTTGCTCCAATGGACAATTTTGAAAGTTTTTGAATGTATTAATCGTTAAAATTAGAACCCAAGAGTTACCGTGTTCTATGTTTCATAAAATATTAACTGGGTATACATACAGTGAAACTTTAATCCCATGAATTCAAACAGCGCACCGTCCTGATTTTTTTTTTTTTTTTTTGAAAACAATGCAACACCCATATGCCTACTATGGATCAATCAAATAATGCTGAAAAAAAAATTGAAAAATGCAGATATAAAAAGTTATTGTGAGTTGAAATAGAGCAGAGATCAGTTTTGATCTTCATCAGTGTTCTCTTGTCAATTGTGATCCATGCTGCGTCATTTCCTCCACTTATAAACCAATGTTGTTAATATTTATTGATTGTCTGTACCATTGGTGTTTGAATTCCCGAAAAAATTCTGCAAAATCATGGATAGATCAAAGTTTGTCATTTCTTCTCTCCAATTCTTCCCGTTTTCTTTCCTTTCAGTAGTATAACAGAAAATTATCATTTTATTAAATTATTTTACTATTACCACTACATTTATTTCTTCTCAACCTTAGTTTCTTGACTCCTAGAACAGTTTGATAGCAATGATTTCTTTCAAGACCCCATTCAGCTGAATCTTGATTTCCATCCGTTATTTCTCTGGGCCATACACATCAACAAAACCCGTAGATGTTCAACAAGAATGTGTTCCGAACTGGAACTCGGCCAGTCTAAATCCTCGGTCTTTTGTTCCCGAAGACAAGTTTTAATGTGTTGTCGAAAGTAAATCACGGAAGTTGTTGTGTTCAGAGATCCTTTTTTTTCGAAATATTGCAACTTAAAAAAAGGAAAGTTGAGAGTTGTGTTCAGCTCAGTAGTCCAAATAGGTCAATCTCCATCGATAGAAAAAGGCAAAGTTCAGTTTGAAGATCCGAGAGGAAAAAAACTCTCTCTAATAGAATTTCGGCTGCAGTTACTGTATGTTGTGACAGTAATGAATGGCGAGATTGGATCCGATTCTAACAGAATAGGTTGGATTCGAAGGATCGTTTCCATTATCTAGCATGATCGATAGTCATCCAATGTCCAAGCTGTTATTATTTAGCCTTCCATTATCTTATTTGCACTTCAAGGCAGCATATCACAAGATTGACGTTACTGGGATTTCTCCACTCGTAGGAAAATTTGATCACCGAGCCCGCTATCTACGTCGTTTCTCAGGACAATTAAGGAGAATTGATCGCTTTCCTCGTGATCTATACTGCCCTTAAAGGCAGTATATCACGAATCAGGCGTGAGGATGGAATATGCGAGAAAAGCTAGAGATGGAGTTTGTAGATTGAGGGATCCTGGATAGTTCCGCTCAGCTCTCCCTAATCGTCGTAAAAAGAAGCATGGGGACCACGTTAGTTCCTAGGCAACGTACGTTAGAACGCTCCTCTATGTACGCGTACCGGTCCCCTAAGAAGCATATCCATTGGTTTCACTTGAATAGACTGGTGAGTAGACCATTAATCCTCGATCATTCGTACGCGGATGCGCCGCGAGGGATGAGCGGAACCACCCCGGAACCACCTAGAAACCTATCCCTAGCTTTTCTTGCGGACTTCCTCCCCACTTCATATTCATGGAATACTGCATTCAGAAGCAGCGTTCAAAAGGCACTCAAAGCTTTGCGCGATTTCTGCGATGACATGCCCAACAAGATGATTTTCCCAAATAAGTTTGGGTTTGGGGGCGGATGTAGTGTAGCGGTCAGAGGTTCCGCTTACTGCACGATCGACCTGAGGTTCGAATCCGCCCTAGTGCTCACCAAGCCTTTCATCCCTCCGGGGTCGATAAATTCGTACCGGACTTGTCTGGGAGGATAAAAACACTGACTTGACATATCGGCTGCCACCGCAAGTCATTGTATAGGCCAGATACACGTTCGTAAACCTCAAACGATTCTGAATTGAAGTGAACGTGGGGGCGCATCCCAAGCGGATTGATCAACGCCAGAAAATTCACCCTTTAACTTTATCTTTTAGGTTGGAATTAGAAATATTCTCCATTGCTTGTGGGCACGTACCAAATGTCGTCCGACGTGTTTTAGCAGATTTCGTGCGATCTGATCACAACTCTCAGTGTTCCTACTGGTTCGAGCTCCTTGATTTGTGAGAGGACTTGCAATTTTTTTATCATGATACTTGTAAACTAATACTTTCGGCCCACTGTCTGAGAGAAGTCAATCCCGAAAATCCCTCGAACGCTAAGATTTTAATGGTGACCGTAGATTTTTCTTCTGAAAAAGAACCATCTCTTGACACGATGTGAATTCTTCACTAAACAGTAAAGTTAGCTTCCTTAGTTAGCTGTTTTCTTCTATCGCTACAATTTGCTAATTCGCTATGGTTTCGGGAAATGAATTACGGTAATTTTGAAGCGAAGAACTGGTTTGTACCATTATGATTTACCCGTTATTCTTCCTGGAGAAGGCCCCACAGAAACGACACGTTTTTTCGCAATTAATTTTTTCTTCTTAAGTTTAGAAATTTCCTGATGAATTGTATAACAAACATAAAAAGAACATTTAAGCTGTAATCCTTGATTTCTGTCCTCCTCACCTCGTCTACGCTAAGGAACCTGAAAAAGAATGTGAAAAGCCAAGTGATCCTAATAATTTGAAGGAATCTCCTATTGAAGAATGGTTTTCAAAGGAAATGTTCGAGGTGAGACCGAGATATTCAGAAAAATGTGATGAATATAAAGATTTAGAGTAATGAAAATTGCAGGACCTCTTCCCGAAGGCGAACCTCGGTCTAGGTCCCCACGAATGCCTGCCTTACTCTTACGAGTCGTTCACAATTGCTGCAAGATATTTTCCGGAATTTGGAGGAGAAACTTCTAATAAAGTATTATTTATTTTTATTATAATTTAAAAACAACTCCAATCTTCTTATTTCACACTTTCACAGGGCTACGAGGAATGGCAGCATCAAAGGCGCGACGTTGCTGCTTTTCTTGCGCACGTACTTCAGGAGACTGGCGAAACGGATGTGTCGCTTTACAAGTGAGTTGTTTACATAAACAACAATGTAAATGAAAAAAATCAGTATGGATAGATAGTGAGGAGAAATTAGAGAAAACATTCGAAAATTTTGTCTTTTCTCTACTATTTACTGCAAAGATTCACTGGCTGCTAGCGAAGCGGATGGAATCACCGGTTACTCGTACACTGAGTTAATTTGACGTTCCTTTCTCGACTTAGCATTAAAATTTAACCAAATCAAATTAAATGAGTTATAGAGTAGTAATAGAGTATCATTTACGTTTTCCCAGAACAAATCAGATCAGATCGGATTGCTCCAGACTCTGAGTAAGTAATTTTTAATAAGAATAAGTAATTTTTATCACAGTTGCACCCTTTGATCCCTCATTTGAAAAGAATCTGCTTGAATGAACTGTTAACGTGAAGCATCTTCGCCATTTCCGGCCAATGCCAGCAATTTCAGCTCAACTTTGTCGGATAACGAAGCAGCCGAGTGTTTCTATCGTGGAGGGTTTTACAATTGGTTTGAGAGGGGACCCAACAGTTCGTTACTTCTGCCAAGTTTTCCTGGTTTCCATGTGCAAGATGGAAAAAGGTAATAGATAAACTACGTCAGACTACAAAATTAAGATCTACACTCCTAGCCCTGTTTCTTCCTGAAGAGGTCTTTGAGGCCTTTCTGAAAAAAAAAACAGTCCCAGAGAGTAGATGACGAGTATAAGCTCAATCACGCAGATTTCTCCTTGATTGTTCTAAAAAAACGAGCTGGAAGCGGCCTCGGCGGTCAATTTTTCCAACGAGGCACCCGGTAACGTGCCACATCTTCGGATGAAGGCGTACGCACCGCGTTCGTCAGTGGGTGTGAGAAACGGTGTCTTCGGCCCATTGTATGCTCGGTGGCTGGCGTACCGCGTACGCTTGCGCTCGCACGCGTGACACGTTGTTAGGTGCCTCGTAGGAAAATTCGATCGCCAAGGCTGTTTTTCTGAACGATTAAAGGGAGTTGATCGTGCGCTCACGCTCATACTAGTGGTCTACACCGTTAACCTTATATTTTTGTGGAGAGATCCCAAAATCGTCAATTTCATGGTGTACTGCTGCTATGGATTTTTCTACACAGAACCTTTCTTCCTGTTCACAGATGCACTGCTGAGGGACAGTATTGCAAAAAAGACGCAGTGTTGGATTTCTGGTATCCATGTAATGAAACTGTAGAGACTCATGCTGGCAACACATATCACAAAGGCTGCTACTTTGGTAGAGGCGCTCTGCAGGTATCCATATTAAACAGATAAGGTTCTCCGGAAATTTTATGATCTAACACCTACCACAAAGAATTTTATTTCAGCTATCCTGGAACTACAACTACGGTCTTTTCCAGCAATTCCTGCTTTCAAAAGGAATAAAAGTTGACTTGATCAATAATCCAAATTTGGTAAGGATAGAAATTGTACTGTATAGTTGGTCAAATTTCAAATAAAAATATTCCTAGGAGCTCTTACGAGTCCTTTTAGAAGCAATTAGTAATTTTCCACAAATAAGTTTCGTTTCCTTTTCTTTTTCCTTCTCTTTCTCATTTTTTTCTCCTTCCCTTTTCCCGGTTATTTAGAAAAAGCCGCGTAAAAACAATCTCGTGTGACACTTCCCTCCAACGATGCAACTTACTACACGATAGAATGCGGGCAGCTCCATCAGTTGTCCAAATTCAGCTATCCACAAACATAGCTCAAATAAACAGCAGAAACTGCGCCAACTGTACAATCTCCGACGGATTGCGGATTGTCATCGTTCTACTGTCCGTAATAAGTTGCATCGTTGGGACCACCGGCGCATTCAATGCTGTTTCACACGCCTTTTTTCTGGTTTACTAAAGGAAGTTAAGACATGATCTTGCTCATATTCGTGAAAAGCACCTCTATCCCTATCTACTACTGGAAGTATCACAACATTATTAATTAATATTATATTTTATATGGGCGGGTGTGGTGTAGCGATTAGAGGTTCCGCTTCCTGCACGATCGATCTGAGGTTCGAATCCGCCCTAGTGCTAACCAAGCCTTTCATCCCTCCGGGGTCGATAAATTGGTACCAGACTTGTCTGGGAGGGGATAAAAACACTGACTTGACACATCGGCTAGCCACCGCAAGTCATTGTATAGGCCAGTTACACGTTTTTAAACCTCAAACGATTCTGAATTGAAGTGAACGTGGGGGCGCATCCCAAGCGGATTGATTAACACCAGAAACTTTATCCTTTATTCTAATTTTTATTATATTTTACATCATATTACATTATTTTTGACATGCTACCCTTTAGTGGGATCCCAGAGATACGGCTTTACAGGAAGATTTCGGTTCTCTCGGTTTTTCCTAAACTTACCAGGATTTCATTAGAAAAAATTCTTCTCAGATCGTAATTTTGCAACATTTATCTTTAATGCTAAAAAGCAATGGCTGCAGAATTCTCTATATTTATTTGTTTATTTACTTATTTATTTCTTTTCTTAGGTCATGACCAAGATGGATCCACCGCTAGCAATGTTGGCTAGTCTCTGGTTTTATATGACACCGCAACCACCTAAACCATCGATGCATAGCATAGTGATAGGTTAGTGTGCCTTTGTTATTATATTGAAATTTTAATTCCTTTACCTAAATACAGAATCCCATTCCTTGTAGTCGATTTCTGGCCTGAAATCATAAAATATCATGAAAAAGAATGTTCGTTGAAGGTGATTGGCGGCAATCCGAGAAAAACAGAAGAGCTGGCTTCAGCGGTCCTATATTTGGCCCAACAAGCCTAGTAATAAACAATGAATGTGGCGGTGAGGATCCTGAGGAGCCAGGTGAGTTTGGGAGGGCAGAAGTATTAGGAGACCTTTTAGAATCATCTCATTGTGGTCCCAATAAGAATAGCTTCAGGAGGACCAGGTGAATCACGAAGAATCAAAGCGTTCAAGTGGTTCTGTAAATATTTCGGTGTTCCATCTGGATCTGAGAGGTCTCTCAGCTGTAAAGGTAACTGACTTCATTTAAAATATTAATATGACTAATTAGGAACATTAATAACGGGATTATTTATTTATTTATTTATTGAAAACACATGAAGGTATGCTATAAAACCAAAAAAAAAAAGAACAAGATGGAAGAGAGCTCACTAGAATTTCGCCTGAATTTTACACAACAAAATTGGTCCTTCAAAGCATGAGGGGTGGTGGGTTGGCAGGTCATTCTCCTGCTAGAGATTCATTGTTAAACAACTAATTAAGAATTAGTTTAATTAGGAACATCCACGAATTTGTCAATTCCAGGAATGATCGATAACTTTGATGCTGTTCTCCATATGTACTCATGGCAACCCGACTGGGGCAACATGTGGAGATCCAGAGCATGTGACTGTGAGCCTGCAGCATATGGAGGTAGAAAAAAGTGCCGAGGAGGAATTTAGTCGTTGATCTGAAAAATTTATTCGAATATTTAGTCTATTTTATCGAACTGATTTATTTCCACTTAGGACCTCTGCCGTATTACGACCAGAAAATCTACCCAAGCCGATTCTCGAAAGAAAATGAACGTAATCGTTTGAGATGTGTGTACAGTATCTACAAGAATCCAGATATATTTCGGCTGAATGAAGGTTTGAGAACAGCAGAGAATTGTGTAGGCCTCACACCTCATATAACCACATTTTCCTCATTTCAGAAAATTCACCTTGTCTGAAACACAAGCCACGAATTTCTCTGACAAAAACTGGTATCAAGAAGTGACAACGACCATAATATTCTCTATACTTCTCACTAATTGGATGAGATGAATAATTATTGTACAAAGCATTGCAATCGGATAACGCAAGGGTCAGCATGACAAAAAAAAAACTGTGAATTTAACCGAGAAATCTGGAGATGTTCCTTATTGATTAACTAATTAAAGGATAAAGAATAAAGGGTAAAGTGTCTGGCGTTAATCAGTCCACTTGGGATGCGCCCCCACGTTCACTTCAATTCAGAATCGTTTGGGGTTTAAGAACGTAGTACGTGGCCTATACAATGACTTGCGGTGGCTAGCCGATGTTTCAAGACAGTGTTTTTATCCTCCAGGCAAGTCTGGTAACAATTTATCGACCCCGGAGGGATGAAAGGTGAGCACTAGGGCGGATTCGAACCTCCGGTCGATCGTGCAGGAAGCGCAACCTCTAACCGCTACACTACACCCGCCCCATTGATGTTCATAATCCCGATTTTTTTGTTTTTGTACAGTTTTTGTAATGACTTCGTAAATGCTTGAATACAATATCAAATGGTTCTCAAAATTTACGTAAGATTTGAATTAAATAGAAAACACAGTTTTTTTCATTTCTTTAAACTAACACGTAAAGTAAAAGGATAGGTATAGTAGAAACAAAACGACATAAAGTACAGTGCAGTTGCGTAAGCGGTTAGGCTCGAAGCGGTGCGGTGAAGCGCAGCGGTTAGATTCGAGTGAGGATCACCACCGTCCATTGTTGCAGCCCACCTCTATTCCAACCGAGATCTCCACCGCAGCGCTTCGAGCGCAACCGCTTACGCGACTGCACCGTGCTTCAAATCGTTTTGATCATACTGTAGCCTAGTAATTCAGCAACCTCAACATTCTGTAGAGCTGGCTTGTGTGGTTGCCAACGCTGAAAATTTCCTCTTCATACTACAGCTATTTCCACAGATTCTTCGTCTTCTTGTAGGATCGAACGACCAAAATACCGAAGATTATGGAGGTCTTTTTTTGGCGGATGCCTTAACTCTTAGGAACCTAACAAACACAATGCAGCTGTGCCAGACGGTTTGCACAGCATAACCCCCACCCCACGCCCCAGGATAATGCTCTTCTACATTCAGTGCAGTCTACCTCCTGCCTTTCTTTTACTCCGCATCTCTTCAGTTAATTCATCATCTTGGTACCATCTCTTTGTTCGTTGGTCAATGTTATTGCTCGTGTATAGTTGGGTCATGCTACATGGACAGTTGCGTAAGCGGCGCGGTGTAGCGTAGCGGTTGGAATCGTGTAAGGATTCTGCAGTCTCTGCAGTTCACCAGTTGGTCCCACCTCGATTCCAACCGCTGCCTCCACCGCACCGCGTCGGGCGCACCCGCTTACATCACTGTCCTCCGTGATGCCCTGTCGTTTTGACCCGACTGTATATTATAGTTGATTTGTCAACACCTATATGCCTAATTACACCTATCTTCGGGTGGTTTATATATATATATATATATATATATATATATATATCCCTTGCGCACATAAACAGTTGATGTTGACATATCGTCTTATTCTTAGTTATTCTTTTAAGTCACTGACCGAAAATCCTTATAAGCCTGTTGTATTTATGGACTTCCAATGAGTGAACTGGGAATCAAATATGCTTCAGATTTTGTGCAAATCTGTTCCCTTCTTGAAGTAACAGAGACTATAACTGATGTATAACTTAATCTTTTTTTTTGGTACACAATAGGAGGAAGTAAAAGCAACAAGTTTTTATCATTTAATTCATGTAATTCATATTCTAAAAAGAATAACAACAATATTCAAAACGATAACAACAACGTAAATCTGGACAAACATAACAACTAAACAGTACAACTTTCTCTCTACCGGAAATCACAAGCGATCTTCAACTTCCTCAGCATGTAAGATTTTCCTTCGTTTTGGTCGCCACTTCATGTCGATTACCGACCGTATGGACCGAAGATTTTCCAAGGCAGTTGGCATGTCCTTCAAAGATTCCATAGTTGATAAGATCTAAAAATGGGTGCAATGAGAATAGTAGAATCGCGGAACTTTCACCAAGTAAAGTCATTTTCCAAAAGAAAAATTCATTTACAGGTTGCAATGACCACACATTATGAAGTATATAGGAACTTCAGAATCGAACGCGACAATGGACAAAAACTTACTTTACAAGCTGTGATTCGAGTACAAGCGCGAGCAGTCTCATGTTTATGTCCTAGTATTTCCGAGGAAGCGCGACGATAATGTTCTCGTTCGCTGGCGATAAGTATAGAATAAATTTGTCCCAGGTAACATTGCTCCCAGCTACTAAGTAACGGATTCTGAAGAGTTTATGAAGTAAAATGGAACCCTATAGTAAATATTGCTGTACTTACATCAATGACAGAAGCAATCCATGAATGTAGGTTCATTCTGTAGAATAAATCATGAGCAACAGATCGCATTTGCACAGCAGCTTTGAGCGTATTAAGTATCAACCGACGCGTAACCTTGTCCACCATGCATGTTGGGAATAACGAGAGCAATAGCTTGATGCCAGATCTACAGCGATTGTTAAAGGAGATTAGAAAACCAAGAACACACTTTTGTAGAATACTCTAATAATTTGTCATAAAGCATGGAAACATAGATGTGATAGGAAGCAGCCGAACCCTCCTCAAGTGGAGGGGGTCTAGCCCATGAGGTGCAGCTCAAGTGATTAGGATTATTTCGCCAAGCGTCCAAAAGTGAAAGGGCCCCCTCGGCAACCATCCAAAAGTGAAGGAATCTTAGCAGCGGTTCCGACTATCGCACATATCCATGTAAAGCGCACAAGGTGGCAAACCGGTTATGACACCAGTACTCACCTGTTTTGAAGGATATTGTAATCCATAGCCTCAATTAATCCCTCGGATATCAAAGTTAATATCCACTCCCGTTCTTGCTTATAATGCTCGGCGGAGGAACTCAATAGCAATTTATAAAGTTCAGGCACCTGAAAAAAGGATACTTGGATGCTGCTGCATTTTCTTCAAGAAAAAAGAACACATACATTGTTGAAATCGACCACAGGTTTCAAGCTCAGAAATGATAGAACCGCGGAGAAGACCGGTGATTCCGGATGTAAAATTAGCTTCGATACACGGGCGAAAAAGTGCGAGATCACTTAAAAGCAAAGTGATGAGAAGCGACAATATGCCTAGACTGTTGCCAGAGTGCAGGAAAACACCAATTTAGGTGATTTCACAGCCGAATTCTTTTTTGAGTGCTCTTAAATTATCTACTAAATTATGTATATACTATAATGGGACTCCCTAATATCTTTAACAAGGAGAAAGAATCAGATCAATATGGAAAACCAAACATATGCGAAGGTGGGACAAGACGTATTAATGAAAGGTGAAGAATAAAGGATGCAGCAATAACCCACGTCATATCATTCTCATTTATTTATGAGAGCGAAAGAAAAGACTTTTACTTTCCATGGAAAGATAATCCCGCCCATTCCTAGAGTCAAGCACAACTCCCCGTAAATCACAAAATTACTCCATAACTAGAGTCTCAAGAGTCATTAGTCACCTTTTTCCTATATGCATATTGAAATAAAATGAAAAAAGGTCATTAAAATATCTCTATTAATATAATATAGCTTCAATTTAAAGACTAATCAGTCACATGTACTGTAAAACTATTTATGTGTATTGTGAGCATTACTGCATCAAAAAGCACAACATTGAAAAAAGTGAAAACCCACTGTGCGGTAATCTTGTGGCATCGTTTTCAACACTCTGCTTGAAGAGTCGCAGAAGATAAATGTAAAGATATTTATGTCGATCATCAACAGTCTCAGCGTCCAGTTCCTAAGACTGCCAATAATTTCTTCACGAACTTAATAGGGGAATGATAAGATCCCTTGGTAAAGAAGTTAAATAAAAGCTCTGTGCCTGCTACCGCCTATCTTCGAATCAATCAAGACAGGAAGAGAGCGAAAAACGAACCTGTAGAAGAGACAAAAATCTTTGGAGAACACAGTAAGCCAATCTCCGGACCACCAAGTCTTTAGAGGAAGTGCACGAAAATACTAAGGACAGTCCATTGCATTCCACAAAAGCACGATATTTTAGCTGAAATAGCTCACGCAGAATGATCTTCTAGGTTCTCCTATATACTAGACACAGAGTCTTCCATTTTTGCATTAAGATGTAGACGTACTGATTGGGCGAAAACTTTTAGTAACGTTTTATTTATAACGGGCGCAAATTAGGTCAGTGAACTGTCCTATGAAAACGATACTTCGGTGCAGTTAAGTTCAAGCCGCCAAGTGGATAATTTTTACTTTTCTCACTTTTTTTTAGCCCTGTCAACTTTCCGCCATGAAGGCGACTGTTACCGTGCAGAAGCTCTCATCGTTTTGGTCGTTTTTTTTTTTCTTTCACGCTGTCTTACTGACCATGAAGTGCACAGTGTGTAGCTCAAAATCTTCCCTTCCCATAAAAATTGAGCTGCGGCACACATAATCGGGCCTCTGCACGACGATAGCCATCTTCGTGTCGCAAAGTTCACTAACAGAGGATTGAAGAAGTTAGACTCGACACTCGTATCCCACTCGCAGTACGACCTAAACACTCCTATGTTCCAGGGCCGTAGAAATCACATTTGCCACAAGAAATTCCACGACAACAACGACTTGAAACATAGGCTACTTCGTTGAGTCGTGAGTTGCCCTCTTTGAACAGCAATCAGGAAACATTGGACAGTAACACCACTATAATATGTCCTCAAAAAGATCAATTCACTATCCTCTACACTTGGAATTTCGGAAAAAAATGTAACGGAAGTCGCATTACAATTGAATAAAATCAGGAATCAAAATACAGTCAAAATAGGGAAGCTATTTTCACTTCCGACACTAGGGCATCCACGTCAAATAGGTCGCTCAAGCGATTATTCGGCGATGTTTCTGAACCTTACCGGAACTTTTGTAAGTACTGTTGGAATTCAAAATGTTTCTTTAGTACCATTGACATTTAGATGGAAGGAACATATTGCTTATGGATACTCGAGTGGGAGATGAGCACAGAAAAGAAAATGTTGATAACTGAGATGATAAATGTGTACCTACGTCAGAACCTGGATGCATCAGACTTAAGAACAAGCGCAGAAGAAATCGAACGTCGTAAACTTTTGGAGCATCATCATTTTCTGTTTTCGGCGGCAATCGTGAGTGATTCAGAACTGTTTTCCACATAAGTAAACCGTCCAGAAGCGCGAGGACCTAGAAGCACAGCCTTGCAGACCTGAGAAGGGCCATTAATAATAGTAGTAATTGCGAACTTACTTGATCCGAAGTTGTTCTGTTTAATGTTGCTCCGAACTGCGCACGTTTTGAGTAGATTTCAGCCGATTTTTCACCCCAAACAATGGGATGAATAACACTACAAATGGGGATTTCAACTACACTCTAACTATAATTCTGGAGTTAAGTACTTAATTATTATAGCTACTTGCCTTAAATTAACTTCGTAGGTATTTTCCAGTAACAGCAATGACTCAAAAATTGAACGATCAGCAGGAGAGGTGGTCCCAGTGTAGGAAATCATCAACTGGGAGAGGAATTGAAAGTCTATGCTACTCTGGACTTCCACACGAGCTTCGGGCTAGAAATTTAGAGAGATGAAGTTATAGAGCGTGGAGAAATGAAGATCCTCACATCATCCTTTTGAGATCGAAGAAAGTGCAACAATGTTTTTCCCCTCTCAAGTCCTGTGGAAGAGTGCAAAACAGCTTCTTTGATTGAATTCCAAGTATCTAAAAAATAAAAAAAAATACTTTTGCGCAATGTCAAAGTACTACAAATGATCTCGCTTTTACAAATGATCTCGAAAACGAATAGTCTTTTCTTATTAGTTAGAAGCTACATGACTGAAAATAGTGTTGTTTGAGTCCCAAATCTCTTAAATGACAAAATTTTATATTCCACTCAAATACCAAAGTAGTTTTGTAGAACGGGATATTTCTTGCGCAGCTCAACATACTGACATAACATCACTGTTATGGTTGAAAGCTACCGCTTGAGACGACACACTTTCTAGCTTTAACAGGCCTTGTATGTAGTGCCATTTCTTTTAGAATCTGGCACATTTACTAAATTCTCAAATGCACTACACTCCAGACGTTCAGTTTGTTTGTTGGAGTCTATTCTGAGCCACTCGCGGGCACACTGACCAACCTACTGACATCTCCATTCAGATTACAGGGGTGCTCCCAGCTTTAAACGAGAAACTTATGGCATTTCTTTCTAGACATCATGAACAACATTCAGAAACGCAGTAGCGATTGTGTCTTGATGTAATATGATTGAAGCATTCGTGTGAATTGATGACAAAGTTCTTAGTGAGTCTGCACTGAGCGAATGCAACTGGACTTCACACCTGGAAGAAGATTCTGCAGTGCCTTTCTTTCTCTGAAGATTTACTTTTTTGTCTACCACTTTCTTACAGCAACAGAGTTTCAGTTCTCGGGACTGGGGTCTCAATCGTAAATCTAATTTTATGTGATTTTCTCTTCTTCACTTTCTCTATCTTTACTGTTAGAACAGATGTATAGCAGTATTGTACTTTAAAAAAATCAACAGGAAGGCGAGAAGTTTCTAGAACTTCTAAAAAGTTCAAATATATCTTAACCACATTTTCTGCATCTAAATCATTGAACATTAGTGAAAAACTGAACAAAGTCCACAGAAACCCTCATTTAGTGAAATCATTCAAGAATAGATTAAACATCCATGTTGACGGCCATATACCTCCGTAACCGTCGAAACCGTCGCTGCAAACTTTGCAATGAACAAGTGTTGCACAAATCTCTAGTGCTATCCATTTATTGCGTACATTTATAACATTTTTGTGTTCATTATTTCTATTCATCTAAGTCAGAATGGTTCCAGTACAAGGTTTGCGTCAATTTTGTATCTCTAACTTTCCTTTCTTCATGTTCAAATTTTGTTTTTCAACAACAATCCCCAACTGGAACTTCTTCAGTGGATATCGTGCAAATTGTCACTTCATTACATACTACAAATGTAGCACTATCACAGCAAGGATTCCAACGTAGATAAGGTAGAAACTTAAGATTACCAACCTAATATTATCATTATCCAGAGCGCTAGAGGATGCTCAACAAGTACAACTCTTCGTCTTTTTCAAATACGTTCATGTTCTTCTACATGAAGAAGCACTTCTTGCATTTCACAGAATAAAAACACTCCGGAGGGATCTTCGGAGTTAACATTGTTAGTTTCTGCTTCATGCACATACAGTAGGGTCACAATGACATGAAGCACGGTACAGTTGCGGAAGCGGTTGCGCTCGAAGCGGTGCAAGAGTGTGTAGCGGTTAGAATCTAGGAGGGACTCTCGCTGGCACCACTCCTTGCATGATTTCACGATGGTCCCACTTCGATTCCGACCGCTAAGCTCCTCCGCACTGCCTCGAGTGCAACCGCTTACGCAACTGCACCGTGGTTCATTTCGCTTTGACTCGACTATAAGTGCTGCCAATTCACCCACAAAGTAATAGGATGAAAAGTGAGTAAGAATAACATAATTTTACTTCATTTCAGCAAAGCATCGATCCATAAGAACAACAGTATGCTACTCTTCTTTTTACTTTCTTTCGTACTGATTGAAAGAAAAAATGTATATTCGAGTAGTACCTTCAGTTTCATGTGCATAAGCAGCTCCATTAACTACTCCAGTATCCCTCGTACTTTTTCTTCGTTTCTCTTTCGCTGACATTATTCTTCAAAATGAATGTACAATAGCTATTGACTTAAGTTTAGAAAGATTAAGAAGAAATAGGATGTATACCTCTTACATGAACACATAAACTATCAAGATTTTTATGTATTTTTGCCTTAATATAGAATCTGACGGTTGAACCGCTACTAAACGTTTTGTTAAAGTGGAATGACTATATAAGCTGAGTCTGCGAAATAATAAATAAAAAAGAAGCAAGCATAGGACACAGAAAGACAATACTAGCAGCTAGTAGACAACTGATACATATATCTCGGAGAAATTCAAGGAAATACACTAACCATGGTTTACAAACCGTTGGGGAGAATCGATAAATTCCGAATGTGATGAAAAATACAAGCAACCAAAGGACTTACACGAGAAATGTCGCCAAAAATAAAATAAACAAATGCTACTAAGAACAATTAAAACTCTACTTGTGACCAGAAGTCATCTGACGCAGACGTAGAAACATACACAGGATCTTGACTAACTTCATTGTCATCATTCTATAACATAGAAAAAAGAAGAAAATTGCAAATAATGAGGGGTTTGACTAAGACCCAAAACCAAGAAGAATTCACTCACCACGATTCCCTTAAAAGCGCTTTCTAATTCTCCCATACAGATGGACCGCGGCTTGACAGAAACAGGCTCACATCCTAGTAAAGAATCCGAGGAGGGGGCACATGATAACCGGTTCACATCCATGCTGGAAAATTCAAGAATTGGCGGTTCCTATTGAAGTGAAAAACGAAGCTAACCTTGAATTCGTAGACGATCGACAACACTGAGTGCTTAATCGTAGTAAACTATTCAGGCGGAGGCTACTTAGCCCAGAACTCGTTGAACTAAAAAGAAGAACAAATTGCATGTCATATCACAAAAACGAAACTGTACTGTTAAATATCGCTATAAGAAAGAGGAAGTCACCTGCAATGGGCATTACTTGGAGGAACGGTAGAAACGGATGAAGAAAACATGGCCAAACGCCTCAAACATTCGAGGTCCTCATCGTCTGAATCCTGGTCATCACTGCTAGGTTCGTCAACACCTTAAAAAATCATTCAAAACGAATCTTCTAATCATCTATAGACACTTTTTGAGGACAGTGTAAAGATTTATATCTACAGGAAATCCTCAAAAGCAGCAGGAATCCAAAAATGCACCCAGTGGCTCACTTCCTGAAGATCTTTTCTATACTCCTTTTGCTTCCAACTTGGTTACTGACGTATAGTCGGGTCAAAACGACATGAAGCACGGTTACACAACTCCACTGTGCTTCATGTCGTTCTGATTCTAGCATAGTTCTTTTACAACTGCCCATTTAGGAAAAGAAAGTAGGTTATCTGGTAATATGCTGTTGTCAAACATTAAAAACAAAAAAAAAAACATACCTTCAAAAATAGGTTCACTGTCCGCCCAGAAACTACAGAGATTCAGAAGTTCGTTCATGACCACAGCATCATCTTTGATGATGTCCTCTTCGCATCCACTATAAAACGAGGAACAAAATGTCCAAAATGATTCAACATGTAACATTCAAAAGGATAAGGGATAAAGTCACAGCCGTATCAATCCGCTTGGGATGCGCCAACGCATTTTAGTACAATTAAGAGATGTAATGTATATCAAGATAGTGACGCTAGAGCATGCAATTAATGCTATTTTTATAATGCGCATCACAATATACCACAATATACGGAGTCTCACGATATCCTGAGAGATCTCACCGCAAATATTTCGGAGTGCGTAAAATTGGTGATACGCTGCGGAATAAATGGCATAATCGTGATGGTCACCTCAAATAATCCACTGTACTAGGCTCGGCCAAGAAAAGGAAAAAAGGACCTTAAAGATTTTTGAACATGAATTCTGGAGAAGTATTAGAAGTTGCTATTTGTGAAATTAAAACCTCTGCAGATAGAAAATAACAAAAAAAAAAACCGATTTGTTGGCTTGCTTATTTTGGTGCAGCAATGACAACTGAAATTTACACCGGAGAAGCTAGCTTACTTACATTAAAAAAATCAAAACACTCTACCATTCAAGTAATTAATGTTACAACAAAAATAACTAGTTAAACCTACAATGCTTGCGCCAAAGAATTCCATGCCAGGCCTTTTTGACGAAGAAATGTAGCGGTGGACATGGTATACCGTTCTGCTTCGAATATGTCATGTTCATCGTCGAAGTGTACATTCTAAACAATATTTTCGTATATTTCGGTTGTAGAAGTAGCAACTATTTAACAAAAAAGAGCAAACTCACCACATATAACACAGAGAACCACAACGAGTTATAAGATCTCATTAACTATAAAATAGGTGGCCTTAACCTAGCGGCTGGTCTACTCGACAAAAGATAAGATATTACCTAGTCGGGAAAGGTTGCGCAACTCCTGGAGTGAGGTCACCTAAGCGGCATACTCAGCGATGTTGTTGATTCCACTCAGCTCTCATCGAAACACGCTTTACTTCATTCATTTTATTTCCCGTCTCAAGTTGTTTGCAATACACATAATTTACCTACTGGTTGTAAAACCTCCGTTCGCTCTTACACTGAGAACCAAATGTAGAAGTTACTTCACAGTTCCCAAAATCTCGAACTCAGTCAAATGCTACAACATACTTCCCGTTTAAGGTTCCCACAGGTTGTTCAGATAAGTGTGTTGATAAAGGACATGTTTTCCGTCTCGAACACCGACTATGTAGTCAATATCTATGTATGTTTGTGTCTATGTGTTATTAGCGAACTGGATTAGACGAGACCGGACAAGGTGATAGAAAAATAGGTCTTTGTAAGAGTAAACAGCAGGAAATGAGTTCCGTTTCGAACCATCACGGTCGACCATAAGCAGTTGTGGTGTCGACGGGTCGACTAGTTAGACAAAAGCGCAACAATCCTTGATCTGAGTACAGTATTGGTGGTGCGACGTGACCAGACAACGCGGCCAAGTATGTGGTAGGATGGTTCTGTGCAAGACGTCTCTTCTCGTTGCGAGTATTAGCCTCTTGCTACTACTACTATTACTTGTTAAGAAATGCTTGGTTTATGTTGATGTTTACAACTTCGCATACACTACTTCATAGTAGCTGTGCGAACAACACTAATTGTCAGATCCTTCGTTTCCAGGGTTTTAGCTGTTCCGCCTATATCTACTTTTTATCCAGTTAAATCATGCTGAAGAGAGCAACATGTGGAAGAGCGCCGAGCAAAATTCGCTAATGGCAGTTTCGTGGGACCACTTTTGATAATTTCAAACCGTATAAAGTTCACATAATGATTCACTTTATTTCCTCGAAGAGTGTATTCACCAGTGCTCACTTCGCGTTTGAAATCAAAAATACCAGATAAGAAAAAACAGAGGAAAACTTAGAAAGCACGAATTGTGCTGACAAAAATCTATTTAGCGCAAACGATATTGTTGCGGAAAAAACGAGATGAGACCCTTCGAGGTTGATGAGACTGCACTAGAACTAGCCTCCTACATACAATTGGCTTTGTTCAGCTCCAATTAGTTGTCAATATTATAGTCGGGTCAAAACGACATGAAGCTCAGTGCAAATTCGTAAGCGACCTCCCAACGGTGTGGTTGCTGTTGAAAGAAAAACTGAGAAATACTGAAAGTCTGTTTCTAACATTTGTAATCGAACTAGCCGGCGACACTGTTAAAAATGCCCCAGCGTCACGCCTCAGAGGAGAGTTCCTCGTGAAGAGAACCCCCCACGATGTTTTGAGGTCGTCACATCGTTCGTAGCACCGGAAAACGACGATAGGAATTATCCTTGTACCATCTCGAGGGTGAGAACAATTGTTTCGGTCACCTCCATATTACCCATATTTCTGAAGTTCTAATGTCTTCATTTTAGTTGAACACTTTCGTGTGCTTCGTTTTTGCTTTCACTCGTAGCAAAACGTGTTGTGTCGGTGCCTGGACGCCTTCGGTGGAGGCGAGCCTGCGGGTTACCTGCACGTGTTCGGAGGCGAATGTTGATAAATTCGAGTCAAAACGATTATCTTGATGCAATTCAATAACCGGAAGCGCTCGAAGCGAGGTGGCGGGACCATCGCAATCTTCACTCGGACTGCTGCGATGAGTGGGGCTAGCCAAGGTCCCATCTCGATTCCAACCGCTCTCATCACCACGCCGGTTCGAGCGCAGCGGCTTACGCAACTGCACGAAGTTTCTGATAGGTTTCAATTGTAGGGAGATTAATTTGTGGTACTTAGATGTGATTATGATCCTTATCCTGCAATAACGGTATTGTACTTATCATACTTTGCTTCTTTTCAACATTTCACAGACGGAGGGATGAATGGAGAACAAAACCTCATGATTTTGTGATTATGGTCGGGTCAAAACGACCTGAAGCGTGGAGCAGTTGCGTAAAAAGCATAAGTGGAAGTGGGACTTTTACAAGTTCCAGTCATGGGTTAGGTATTCATGGCTTTTTCTTCCCGAAATCTAGAACCTTTGCAGCACAACGGCACCAAACGAGAGATTCTTCCTGATCGACATCGCTAGCTTTGCCGCGCTATAGAGTGATTTTTGTTATATTATCGACTGTTGTTGACTATACTACTAAGGGAAGAAAAGATCAGATCAGATGTTGCGTTGATCAGAGGTCTTCCTCAAAATTGATGTGATACCTTTCGTTTTTGCGCCTCCTTTTTCGGCTTTAATGGAGGATCGTAGTCAACACTCGAAACGGAGAAGTTAGAACTACCACGAGCAAGTTTTAGCATTGTTCACTGGTAACCTGGAAGAAGAAAGGCATAGAAGTGATTTCAGTAACAATACGTCATTATGATTAATCTCTGTCCAAAGCATATGACAACCAACCGTTTAAATGTCGAGCACCACGAGCACCATGTCAGTCAAAACCAGCGGTCATTGTTAACGGGAAGATGGAACGGTCGATTATGTCTAACTAGGGTCCTTAAACAGAATACAACTGAAGGATGGTTTTTAAGATGTAGTAAGGAGAACACGGGAAAAAATTCAGGCGATAACGATAACGGAACGGGAAAAATGTAGTTGGGGTTGGAGGGGGAACTCAGCGGCGCCCCAATTTCCTGACGCTCTAACTTACTTTTTTCTCTTTTTCTCTTAGTAACTTTAGCTTACATGTCATAGATCCTCTAAGATAAATGAGACCTTAGGGCCACGATTGATTTGATCATTTAATTCGAGAAATAAGGGCACAACTGAGTGCCCCCCCCCTACATTTTATCCCAATGGGATTACTCTTAGAGGCAATAAAACGCAAATGTGTCGGAAAACGTATAAGGCGTTAGGTAAATGCCTTCCTGTATAATACAGGGCATTTAAGTTTGATCCAGGGTACAGTACTGCTTAGAGTTGCTTAAATTTACAACAACAACGCTGCAACTCGAAAAAGTTAAGTGTACACATCAATATAGGAAGTAAAGCTGCCTAAAAAGATGATTATTTTATATAGAACCGTCTGGAAAGATTACAAACGGTCATCCAAACTGTTACACAACTTTAGAATCCGAATTCCTTTTCATTTCTGCTCCAAAAACTGTTAAAATTGAACTCCAGTTGGCCTTGTTTTCCTATAAATTAGCGTTTTAATTAGAAATAAATTGGTGTAACTTAGAATCATAATTAATCATAATAAGCGATGGTAGAAAAGAAGTAAAACAAGGAGACATTAAAAAAATACAAACAACAATAGTAAATAAATACACTCCGACAACCTTCCAAGAAACCACTGAAGCTGGTTCAACATTGAAAATTTCTGGAAATTTCCTTGGTGACTTAACGAGGACATTTAAGATCTTGATCATTATATAAACTATAGAAAAGCGAAGAAAGGGAAGCAGAACCAGGTATCCTAAACAGAAATTTTCACGAAAATTCCCGAATAGCGTGTGAACACGGCGGGGGATTATCGATTGGCGATGAACTCATGGCGCCCGTTACGGAGGACACGGTAATCAACAAAATGACGGAAAAAATGCAATAAATGACAAAGTTCAGCTGAACTTTCCGCTCTATTGATTGATTAGGAGCACGGCGATAGCTGGTATTTACTCACTTGGAACCCTACTGATAACATTCACTTTGAATTCCCGCCCAAAAGAAATTACAAGAATATTACGCGAATTCACTCTGTGAAAAGTTATAGTTGAGCGAATGTTGAACCTTTAGAAAATTTATAGCACCTTTTCTTTTGCTGCACGGTTTCATCGAACGAACATACTTCGAACACCTATCTAAGCTTGTGTTTTAGCACACTTTGACGTTAGGAGGAATCCATGTTCTACAGTATGACTCCGAGTTCTCCTATCAGTCCAATATATCATAATTCTGCTTAAAAGAAGAGTTTGCTGATAAAAGGAGACGAACGTATGTGACCCGGTTGGTTGCCTGGGTGCAAGGACATCTCCTAAAGGTCAAAGGTCCAAGGAAAAATCTAATAACGGATCTAAGAAGCGTGGTCACCGGCGCCAATGACGCAATTTGCGATGGCGATGCCAAACCTCAATGGGAGGGGACCTGGTCCAGGTCAGGGCACCGCTTGTTGGCATTTCGCCAAATAACCGCTACCGCTGGTTGAACGAGGGAGCGGCAGTGTTTCCCATAGGTAGTGCTAGAAGGTGATATTTTCACTTTTCTTGATAATTTCCTTCAAAGCTCTTGTTTTTTTTTCTTTCGAAGGTTTTTCTTTCCGTTTCTATCATTTTTCGTTGCACAGAGT
This sequence comes from Necator americanus, assembly GCF_031761385.1. Classification (NCBI taxonomy): domain Eukaryota; kingdom Metazoa; phylum Nematoda; class Chromadorea; order Rhabditida; family Ancylostomatidae; genus Necator; species Necator americanus. Next base: position 5,029,878 of record NC_087375.1, on the reverse strand, counting down.
TCCTCGGGTAAAGTGTCGTTGGGTGGGTGGGGGGAGCGGGACTCAGTGGCCCTTATTTACCGAAGCTCTAACTTACTTTTTTCTTTTGGTAACTTAAGTTTACATGTCATAGATCTTCTAAGAGTAATGCTTAGGCCTTAAGGCCCCGGGCGATTTGATAATTTACTTCGAGAAGTAAGGGCGCCAGTGAATGCCTCCCCCCCTCCTCAACGACACTTTACCCTTAGTAGTTAAGGTTTAAAGTTTAAAGTCTATGGGTCAACTCAGTATTGTTTCACATTAGTTTATTTTTAGATTTTAGAGGATGAATTCTAATTCTTCTACAGTACTTTACTTTAACTTTACAACAATATGGAAATCACAGGGTAAGGCAGCCAAATAGTATTTCTAATAGAATCTTGTACTGGTCTTGGGACCTGCGTGATGGTGCTGGAGGTAGCTAGTGACCTTCATGTTCTAAAAATTTTGAAATTAATAGTAACCTTGCCTTAAATGGTTGAACAACACAAATTTATGCACTGTACAGTGTTAAATCAAAAAAAGGAAAATCAGAACACAACCTCCTTGTAGAGTGAGAAATTATCTTTCAAATGATGCACAATAAATTCACCGATGCTTCCGATTTCTTCGCGGATTTTCAAGTTTAGAAACCCGGGCACGTATCATCACTCAATCCTCAATATCAATTATATAAATAATCATATAGGAGTACGAGTCTGAACGTACAGCTAATACTAGACGTTTTATGGTTCTCGCTTCGCTGACCTCAGATATTGAAATATTTATAGTTAAATTAAAATACTTACTTATTGTAATACAATAGTCACTACTTACCCAACTACGGCTAGGAAGAATAACGAAGGAAATTTCTCTACGCTCAAAGACATTAAAGGCGTCACCCCACGAATCTGGGGTGGTGCGGGTTTCAAGTGGGTTATGCCCATACGTGGTCGTAGATTATGAGGAGGAGGGTGATTCCGTCTATTTCTTCCTAATTGCCGTAAAAAACGGCCCGGAAGATAATACGGTTTCGAGCGTTTCGGCGTGCTATTTTCTACAACGAGTTCGATTGGAGCGCGCCAGCCCGGTGCACGCGTCGCATCTTCCGAGCCGTATTTTACGGTAATTAGGAAGAGATGGACGGAATCACCCTCTCCATAGTCTACGACCCGGTATAGGAACTCTCCACCTGAAATCCGCACCACCCCAGATTCGCGGGGTGATGCCTTTGAGGACAAGAGCGTATCACAGAATTGACACTACTGATATCTCTGAGCGAATAGATATGTAGAGGTGGGGGTACAGTTAACCAGTATGAGCGTGATCACGCTCAATTCTCCCCAAATAGTCCAAAAAAAAGCGTGAGAAATAAACAACGTTGCACCGGTGTTCCCGACGCTGTGACACTTGTTACGAGTAGTAGTGCAATGGCATTCCGTAACGTTTCTGCAGATTTTGCAGATTAGAGAAATTCTGGTGCATCGGCTACCTATTTCAGTTATATTAGCTGGATTGCGGACGTTGTAAATACGACGCAGCCGCCTGCGTTCTATTGCGTAACAAGTTGCATCGTAGGGAGCAGCGGTGCAGTCATGGCTATTTCACACGCGTTCTTTTTTTACGTTTTTCTGGAGTAATAGGCGAAATTGAGCGTGATTGTGATTACAGATGTGAGTTACACCTCTACCCCTATCTCTCCTTTTTTTTTCGAAAGTTCTTCTTTTCCTTCTTAGAAACACTTGTTGCCCAAAGTTCATCTATATCTATCTTCGTGGAGAAATTTTAACATAGTGAATTTTGTAAAAATGTGTTTTCTTCTACTGTAGAAATCCATCTTCTAAAGAATATGTCTACACATCTGTCTCATTATGGTGAAACACCATCATTCAAATAATTTCCTAGCTGTACATCGTCTATAACGATGTTCTGTGCCTGTGCCTGTTCTCATCATGTTATCCTTTAGATCCAGCTGTGCTTCGGAGCAAAGTAAAATGTTTATTACAGATTTATTAGGATGACATTTAAAGTATAAAATAAACGAGGTACGTAGTTAATAACAAATTGAAAGCAGCTGACAAGCTGAAAAACCGTTCGTCGTCGTTTATAAAGTGACGAAGTGACTAGCTTCAATGGAGAGAGAAATGGAGGACGGGGACGGACGAAGAAGAGGACGAAGAACCACTCTTGTAGCACGGATATGTAGGATCTTCCCTCATCTCAAAAGTCGAAGGTATTTCTGCAAAGAAATTCATTTGAAAAAAAAACTAGGATAGATCCAGAACGATTGAATGAGCGAGGTATATAGAGGTAAATATAAACAAATCTACGTGGAACAAATGAAGGGCAAACTTGCGGAATATTATTGCATGCAAAACTACACACACACCACAACTCACATATCATCATTTTCATTTTTTGTTCGAAAAGAAGAACTGAAAAAAGAAGAATTTTGGTTTTAATCGGCCATCTTACAGTAAGACGGCTCTTTTTGCTTACTTGTTTCCGTGCTTTTTTCCCCTAAAATTTCTAATCTCTGTCTATAGCTTTGGAATAGGAAAAGCGATGAAGTACTAACCACATAAAATGCTTTAAGGATAATCCTTAAAGAGGATAAGCCGTCTTTTTTTAAAGTTACTAAGGACGTGTAGCGAAAAAACAGAGGAGCAGGTGAGAGAAGCCGTCAGAGAACTCACCTGCATAAACATTCCCATAACGACTGAGACGACAATTACCGGAATCCCTGTGATCCAGCTCAGTATCGATGGGAACGGACGACGAGTCCCGGTTAGCCGAGCTAATGTTCTCAACTTCGCTTCAGTTATTGGTGGATATCGAGCACTGAAAAATTCACATAAAACTTTTGAGAATTGCATGAGAAAAAAAGCAAAAATTTCCCGAAATTTTTGAATTTTTGAAAGTAAAAAATGCTTTTTCGGTAAAGAAAAGACGACTTTTCTCAATTCTCTTCAACTAAGTATAAAAACATCGAATAAAATGAATGCTGCTAAGGAATATATTAGATTTTTGAAAAAAAAAACTTACTTTTGAAGGGCTTCTCCAAAAAATCCACGCTTTAGAACTGCTTTTTCATGAGTGAAAGTGTCAAATCCGTATTTTCCACGATATCGTCCCATACCAGAATTACCAACACCACCGAACGGTAATGTATCAACTAAAACGTAATAACGTCTATTGGAAAATTTATAATGTAATTTTTTTCTAGGATAATTTACCATTTTTTCCTTTCTTTCAAATTTCTTAAAACTCACCTGTAATATGCATAACAACATCGTTGATAGTGACTCCACCACTGCTAGTCTCTGTGTAAAGTCGTTTAGCTTTTGACTCATTACGAGTGAAAATGTACGCGGCAAGAGGTTTTTCCCCATCGTTGATGTAATCCAGAGCTTCGCTAAGATCCTTGACTGTTAGCACAGGAAGGACAGGGCCGAAGATCTACAAAAAAATATTTTCTTTATTCTTTTATTCCCGGATTTTTTTTTGGTGTTCAAACAAGTGAACAAACACAAACACAGGAAAATAAGTTTAAAATATTTTAAAAACACATTTTCGAAAAAAAAATTACTCAAAAATTCAACAGTATGAGGAACTTAGCATCTTACTGGCAGCTTACCCGCTTCATCACGGTGTGCTAATCTGTTTTTCCCTTTTTTTTTGAGAGAAAAGTTGCATAAGACCCTAATTTGAGAACAACAACTTCAATTTTTGTGATGTTTCGATCTTTTCACTTAAATAGGGATCGATCAATGCTGATCACATAGCTATGAAGGAATTTTAAAGTATAAGATAGTAAACTATCCCCTATCTTTTAGAGGTAGCAAAAAAAGCTTCATATGTTCTCTGTTGATGCACAGAACCCTAAAACACTAACTGAGTGACAAATAGAATGTGTATTAATGAAAAATCAGCCGAAAAAAAAACTCGTTAATTCGCTATCTTCGTCATGTTGCAGGAATAATTTCATAATCATATGGGTGTCAAGAGTTGTATCGTAGTGTGAACTGATGCCTCGAGTCTATCCAATGCTTCAGTTTCCCAGATTTTAGGGAGTAGAGGTTCTTCTTTTCGTTGTGATACTCGGAAACAGCGTCCAAGAAACCTAGTAGGATCCATATCGAACATTGAAAGTAAACGTAATGCGTTATCCGTGACGTCCACTTTCATGGTTCGGCATGGATCTTGCTCAGAATCGTTTCATATCGTAACTAAAGAATTTTCGGCTGTACATCATTATGACCACAAGTCGCAAATGCGGAGTAAACAAGCTAAGTTACGGTAGTTGATGTGGTAAATTTAATCTAAGCAGTTTTTTGTTTCAATGAAATTTGTAACTGCTAAATTACAAGGTGATATACGAGATAAGCCCTACTGTTCAGCTCCATTCCAAATATTTTCCCAAATTTTCCTCTTTTTTCTTTTCTTACAAATTTTCCAAAAGATTGAAGAGCCCATTTGAGTGGCTGAGTATCAAATCACAGAGAAAACAGCGAAGTAGTAGCGGTAAAGTGAACGGAGGTAGAATTTCCGCATATATTAAAGGTGGGGTGGAATGAATGTTTGGGATATCGAACGCTGGCGGATGCTTAACAAGAAAATTCCATGATCTGCCAGTTTCAGACCGTATTTTGTTGTGGAGAGTTTCTATAAACGACTTTTTTAGGTTTTATGATAGTGTGCCTGCGAGGTTTTCAGATGGAGCCCTTTATTTGCCTGACGTTTCGGCTTTTTCTTTCTTTTTCTCTTTTTCCCTAAGGTTAGGATGCTTCACTCTCTCAATTCGACCCCAGAAAATTGTAATTCGTAAATTGGCCCCAGAAAACGAGATCTAAACCTGACTCCTCGTGAACTGAACACATGGACACAAAAAAAAAATAAAAATAAAAATAAAAATAAAATGAATATAATTACCTCATCACTCATAAATGGATCATCCTTGTTCACATCTAGAATAATTGGTGGAATGAAAAGATCGTTGCGATCGTTCGCTCCGCCTTGGAAAAGCACAGTGCCTGCGGTAGAGTCCAGAAGTGAGCTGATACGACTAGAAGACTACGAAAGACTAAATTCCTCATCAACCTCAAATTCTTCAACAAAATCAAAAAGAACATACTCAAAATGCCTTTGGTTGATAATTCTGGAATAATCCTTGCTGGCTTTAATATCAGTCCCATAGAATTCACCAATGTATCGTCGCATAGCATCAACCAACTGAAGAAGCGCTATTGGTCACACAATTACTTTGTTTATCTTCAAATTCTGTCATCTATTTTTTTTATTTCTCGTTTTTTATTTTTAATATTTCTATTTTGAACAATTGCAAATTCTAAAAAGCTTTGTTAATTACCCTCGGTTTAACTGCAGCGGATACGAGGACGTAATCCGGAGCTAAGCACGTCTGACCGCAATTCATCCATTTCCCCCAGGCGATACGACGAGCCGAGATCTCAATGTCGGCGTCGTCTTCCACGATGACGGGGCTGAAAAAGAACAAAACATAAAAGTTACTTTCTGGATCCCTTGGGTTTGAAGATTCTCTGTAGAAATTTACCATTTCCCACCCAATTCTAAGGTAACAGGTGTTAAATGCTTCGCAGCAGCGGCCATAATAATTTTCGCTACCGGTGGGCAACCAGTATAGAGAATATGATCGAATCGTTCTTTCAGTAGTTCCGTAGTTTCAGAAACACCACCATTGACGACAGCAACCATCTCCTATAGGCAAAATTTAAAAAAATAATCCAAGAATAAAAAAAATCAAATCAGAAAAAATGAAAATTAAAAAAAGTCATTATGACGATGTCAAGCTCACCGGTGAGAAATATTTTGGCACCAATTTCTCGAAAGTTGCCGCTGTGTTAGAGGAGACCTCGGAAGGCTTGATGATAACGGTGTTTCCTGAGCAGATTCTATTGAAATATATTTATGGGTTTGATAAAAGTGAAATCCAGATATTTTCTGGCTCTGCGTCACTCTTCAGTTAAAAGCAGCATACCACGAATCTGGGGTGGTACGGAATTTAGGTGGAGTATCCGTGTACGGGGTCGTAGATTATGGAGATGGGGGTGGTTCCGCTCATCCCTTCCTGAATCACTGCGAGCAGCCGGCCCCTGATTGCTGTTTTGTACGATGCCTTCTATTGCAGCGCGCCACCCTTGCACGCGTAGCGTATCTTACCGCCTATCAGGGCAGTCTGAATTGATTTTCGACGAATCGCAAGGCGGAGGCGGCGCAAAGGGTGGAGCGTTGCAATAGATGGTGTCGTACAAAACAACATCCAGGAGGCGGCTGTTTGCAGTGATTCAGGGAGAGATGAGCGGAACTACCCCAGTCTCCATAATCTACGACCCCGTATACGGATTCTCCACCTGAAATCCGCATCACCTCAGATTCGTGGTATGCTGCCTTTACGTTTTAAGGTACGTAAGGCAACGAATAAGTCAAACAATTGAAAAAAGAAGGATTACCCGCAGCGATTGCAGCTATGAGTGGCAATAGGATCATTGACACAGGATAATTCCATGGTGAGATTATTAGAACAACTCCCAAGGGATCTTTGACAATCATTGGTTGATCCAAAGCATTTGCGAAAGTCTTTTTCACCTGGAAAAACATTTTTGATCAATTTCCAGTTAAAAAGCACAGATCTTATGTAGACTAATCGGAGGTTTACTGGTGTGAATTTCCTAAAGGGAACATACAACAAAATTGAGGGTATTGGGATCTCATCACGAACGGTTAAGGATGTAGCGTACTACTATAGGTGCAATCACACTTAATTCCCCTAATTGTCCCAAAAACCACGTGAGAAACTCCTTGGCGATCGAATATCCCTACGAAGCAGCTGGTGACGTACCACTTCTACGGCCGAGCTGAAGGAATCAATACGCTGCTGAAGCTGTCTCTTTCGCTCACTGGCCTCGTGCAATGCACACGAGAGCGTGCTCACAGGTATGGCATGTCAACAGGTGGTTCGTAGGAAAATTCGACCAAAAAGCCCCTTTTCCACGCCGTTTAAATGGAGTTTAAATATTTCAGGAAGATACCTACAAAATAAATATTGAGATTCGAAAAGTGAATACTTCGACAACAAATTTTAGACACACATGTGTGTGACGAATAATTAATTAATAACGTGTAACAATATGTAGTATGTATATCGCATAATGTAATAATATAATAATATTATAGTTTTATAATACAAACACAACAAATAATAAATAATAATATACAATATTAAAGGTTGTACTGATTTTCAAGTTTACCACGTGACCTCTAGAACTCATTATGTCTACAAACTTACAAAATTTTGTATTATTATATCATTTTCACTAGTAGATGTATTCCCGATTTTTGCTTATCCGAAAATTCTCCTCCCATCTGAGTTGAATAAATGAACCAAATGAACCAAAAATGGCAGTTGAATGAGAAATGGTTGAATGAATTCCCAAAAATTTCCGAGAAGGTAGAATTTTCTTTCAGATAAAGACAGATAAGTAGAGATTAATAAATTTTAGATAAGTAGAGATCAATAAATTCCTCGATCCTAGTGGGTGTGCCTTGAATGTGTAAACATATTAACACATAGAAAAGAAAACGGTGAGAAATAATTAACAATTTTCACATTGAATAGCATAACAGAATATCTGAAACTTTGTTTAATGTACCTTAATCGAAGAAGGATAAGCTTACTGTAACAGGTTTGCTCCACTCCACCAGATTGTCCAACATGTAGTCGATTTCAACGATAGCATTGCCGATCTCGAGGAAGTACGTTGTTTGTGGATCCTGAACGTTTAATAATAATAATAATAATAATAATAATTACTATTATTATCATTGGATGATTTTGATTTGAGGGGCTTTTTCGTATTTCCAGAGCGTGAGGTTCCGCTTTCTGCACGTTCGATCGGAGGTTCGAATCCGCCCCAGTGCTCATCAAGCCTTTCATCCCTCCGGGGTCGATAAATTGGTACCAGACCTGTCTGGGAGGGAATAAAAACACTGACTTGACACTTCCGCTAGCCCCCGCAAACCACTGTGTAGGCCAGTTACACGTTCGTGAACCCCAAACGATTCCTAATTGAAGTGAACATGGGGGCGCATCCCAAGCGGATTGATTAACGCTAGACACTTTATCCTTTATCCTTCATTATTATCATGTTATATAATAGCGCGCTTGGTCGGTACATATATATTCGGATACCATGGTGTCGGTTTGCTGCGCTTTCTCACCTAAAAAACATCTAGAACCTCAATGCGGTAAAATTAGGTGAGACGGGTCCTACTGCGCCGAATTCGTGCTCCGGAGCCGGATGACTGTGAAATGCGGTGGGACGGGTTCCATGGGGTCGGAATGGTGTGTCGGTGCCAGAAAGCTATAGAGTGAGGAGAGGCGCTTACCACTGCGTCGGATTGGTGCGATCCTAGAAACCCATTCTACCGCGTTGGGAGCCCCAACGCGGTAGAATGGGTTTCTAGGATTCCTTTACATATCTATTTCCCAGCGCGTCTCCCTAACGCTGCTATCATGCTTTTTTCAAAAGGAGGAAACACACGTGCGAATACAATACACAGTGGCCAACAGTTTACGCGATCTGACGTAGAACGTTATTTTTATCACTACGATAGTGATATTCACGTTATTCCATATTAGCACATCATTCTTTGCTAATAGTTGAGAATGGAGGAGACTCATAATTCGAATAATGTTTCTAAATCGTGGAGGTTTGAGAGAAACATAGATGTAAAATTGAGTTGGATTGCTCTCCAAATATAGAATTCAGTTTTTAGGGGAAATCTTTCATCTATGCTCAAATTTTCGGGTAAAAAAAATTGAAGAAAGCGTTAATAGAAAGAAGCAATTATAGTTATGTAGTCGCTACTGTCATTTCTGCTATTTCTTATTGATCGGTGAAAGCGACCGAAGCGAACACCAAAATCAACCTGAAGTCCGGCTTTAGCAGGACATTCAGGCTGGTAAGCAAATAATATAATATTAGATGAATAAATAAATAAATTTAATAAATTTATCGTCCCATGGACAATTGTATTGGATACGAACTCTTAAGGCCATCACTATAGCTCCTTTTCGCAGTACGACCCAGAAATATGGAAAACGGATCACTTGCTTTCAATCCACGACGACGTTCACTGGAAAAAAAATCAATCGGTCGTCCTCCATGTCAGATCGCGGCCCAAATTGACATTTATTCCTTCCATGTAGGTCAAATTAACTAATAGTCGACGATCAATTCAGTTTAATAGTTGTTTTTTTTTTGGACGACGATTCTGTTAACGATCGTAAACGGATCAAATGAAATCCGATAAAGTCAAATAAGATCGTATAAAAGAACAAATAACACTTGAATCAGAATTGAGGCAAAAAAACATAGTTTAGCTGGATTCTACGATAATCATTCACTTAATGCACCGTTTCTAGGAATATTTACATTACTTACCCTCCGCAGATCCTGGTGGACAGCTTCACAAAGCGTGTCCGAGTTCTCAGTGATTAGTTTACGCAAAATAAGCAGTTGTTTCTTTCGATTCTCGATTTTCGCTGGCTCACCGGCACGAAAAAACTCTCTTTGTCGTGAAACAACCTAAACATATTATCTAATAGAAAATTTTTGGTTTTAAATTTCGCTCTGAAAAAAAAACTAACCTCCGAGAAACCCATTTTATTCCCTGACGAGCCTGAGTTTTCCTGAAATACGGAAATATGAATAATAGACACCGAAGAAAACGGAAAAGTCTTCTAGGAAAAAAGAAAACGAAGTGATTTCTGTACATGGTAAAGTTCAGAAATACGAACAATGGACACTTAGGAAAATGGAAAAATCTCCTAGGGGAAAAAAAACGAAGTGATTTCTGTTCGTGAAAAGTGAAAACGAAGTGATTTCTGTTCGTTTCGGGTAAATGGAAGCAAATCACCCATGAAAACGGAAAAGTCCCTCAGGAAAAAGAAAACAAAGTGATTGCTGTTCGTTTCGGTTAAATGGAAGCAAAACACCCAGGAAAACGGAAAAGTCCCTCAGGAAAAAGAAAACGAAGTGATTTCCGTTCGTTTCGGATAAATGGAAGCAAAACACCCAGGAAAACGGAAAAGTCTCTTAGGGAAAAGAAAACGGAGTGATTTCTGTTCGTTTCGGGTAAATGGAAGCAAAACACCCAGGAAAACGGAAAAGTCTCTTAGGGAAAAAGAAAACGGAGTGATTTCTGTTCGTTTCGGGTAAATCGAAGGAAATCAAAAGAGGTAGAACAATGATAAATGGCCTTGGCGAGTATCGAAACTCTGGCCTATGAATGATGAGTGATAACGACCGGAACATGACCAGAAAGTGATAAGGCGGGGAATAACGGCGACAAAACGGCAATCATCGTTGATCACAAGAGCGCAGTTCTTTGCAACGAAAATTTCGAAGCAAACAAAATAAAAGTAAGTCAGATGAAGAAAAAAACGATTTCCAGCCAGCAATGAAAACTACCGTAGCGTTTGTTCGTTTATACTTTTTATTTTACAACAAGAATTCTTTAAATTCAACACATTTAAGGAGAAATGTAGTAATTCTCTTGTGCTGAGAGGGCAACATATGGGCAGAGTCAGTAATTTCTTTAAGCTATTATATTGATATAAAAATTAATAGGAAATTAAATCAACATAAAAATTCGAAAACACTATTTTGTAGAGAATGAAATGCTCTTTCAATTAATGGGTTACGTAATAGTAATTTTCTTTTGTTTTCTTTTTTTTTCATAGCAAAATATCCGAAACTTTCTTGGATTTGTGTTAATCGAACATGAATATGCTTAGTGTCACTGGTTTGCTCCACTACTTTTCTTTTTTTTCAGTCCGCGAGTTTAAATTAGAAAAAAGTCATTATTTGTGAAATTCAATAGTCCTCTAGATACACTATAATGAATCCTTTCCATCGATTGATCCATCCTGTATCTCTATTCAATAAACTCTTGGTTATAGCAGTGTCAAAACGATATGAAACACAGTACAGTGGGTCCCCACTAGATCCTAACCGCTACGCTCCACCGCACCGCTTTGGACGCAGCCACCTACGTAATTGCTCCCGTGCATCATGTCGTTTTGATCCGACTATAGCTACATATTTTTATATCTATAGTTAGTAGGGTTACTGTAGCGAAGAAATTGATAAGCGCTCTTCCAGAAAGAAGCAGTGATGAGACGTTTCAATGACCGTTTTAATTGGCGTGACAAAAAAAAGTCATCTGGCAAAACTCCCTAGAAGGCAACACCACAAAAATTGCTACATTCGTCTGCATTTCTATGTTTTGGATCTTCTGAGGAAATTTTCTTTCCCGGAACTGGTAGTAATAATACCACATAGCACTTTTTTCCACAAATCTCACAAAAGAAACCTTTTCCAAGGGCCGAAATGACTGAGGGTGGTGAACTCGAATTTCTTTGCTGTTTTTTTTTTCTGTTTGCAATCGCTTTGAAAAACTTCTACACATAGCTCTATAACTTCTTCTATACATGCCGTAATCACCGCTAACAATCGTCCTATTCATCGAAATGGTGTTGAATTGCATTGTTTTGATCGTTAGAACAACGATAAACATCAATAACATCAAAATGACATTATTCGCGAGAAATCATTGCGTTCATTTCCTTTCACTTTTCGGCGAGGACGAGAGACGACAAAGTTCATACATTAATTCATCGTTATTGCAACGGAATTATTGATGGGATCAATTTTTTTTCGATTTTCAATTAGATGCTGCTAGATGAGAGCGGTGACAGATGACGCTGTGTACGAGCACGCACCAGTGCTAATTGAATCGTATTCTTCACGGTTGGAGCTGTACAAAAAAGCTGTTGGCTTGATTTGTCCGAGGTTATGTGTCAAATATGGATTCACTCATCTGGTTTCTGAGTAAAGCAATTCATACAAAATATAAGGAAAAAAACATGTACTTAGATGCGAGCTACGAGAAGAAAATCTACTCCCTATCTATCACATCTATCGAAGGCAAGGGTATCACGAATATGACCTAGGTCCCACTCAATTTCCTCTAATCGTCGTAAAAAAAAACGATAAGGGAAACGGTATCTGTTCCTACGAGGCAAATGAGAACGCGCCACCTCTGCGCACGCGCCGCGTCCACTAGCGACCGGTCAAAAATCAATGGGGTCTCCTCAGCAGATTAAAGTTAAAGTTTAAAGTTTCTGGCGTTAACATCAACTAATAGAGCAGCAGAGGGAACCTCCGATCGATAGTGCAGGAAGCGGAGCCTCTAACCGCTACACCACACCCGCCCCCTCAGCAGATTATTCAAGTAAAATCAATTAATAGAGCAGATGAGGGAACCGTAGCATGTACGAGAATGGCGCGTTCTAATGTACCTCGTAAGAACTGAGGCAGTTCCTAGGACACGTTTTGAAAATAGGGGAACCACGCTCATATTTGTAATCAACACTTCAAACTCTATGTTTTCCATAAGGTTTCCGTAGTGCCTCAACTTCATCGCTGCCTTTAAGGAAACAGACCTCACAAACAAGTTGTTTACACCTGCAAGAGGACTGCGCCAGTTTTAATCGCCAGGGATTATGTGTGGAACCTTTTGTTCGGTTTTTGGCAAAACATGGTAATTATTATTTTATTTTATACTTCATATTTTCTTTTATTTTGCCTATGATTTTCGGCGGCAACATTGATGTATGAGAATAAATAAATAAATAACTAAATAAATAAATAAATAAATCTAGACATTCATTGTTCTTAAAGGAGCAGTAAAGAAATGAGGAAAAAGAGGCGAAAGCAGGATTTCTTACGTTGGGAACGAGGCAACGAACGTGTTTACCCATCACAAAACACTGATTACAAGCAAGAAAAAAAAGTGCGGTGCGTCGCCAATCTCTTACAATTGAAGCGTGTAGTGTGAGTGATAAGACTACAAAACAAAGATCTTTTTTGATTTGGGTAAACAACACCGATCGGTTCTAAAACATGGTGAAATTGATTTTCTGAGAATTTATAGATAACGATATGAGGAAATATTGAAGAAATACAGTGGTAATAAAGGAACTAAGGAAGTAAGCAGTAAGGAAATCATTGTCCTTCCCAAACGTTCTTCCTAGTCTTATTTTTTTTCAGATTTAGCCATTGATTTCTATAGTCTACTTACGCTTTCAAAATTCTTCAGGTCTTAATACCCACTTTTATTGTTAGTTTATGTTTTTGTTTACAAAATTCTCCCTGTACCGGAACCGTTCACGTGACTAATCCCTGCTCATTCTATTCTATCCTTGATACTGGATTTTCTGTTGTTTATTTGTGTTCATCCTTGCCTGTCCTTTTGACACGCCATTGAGCGTAATAAATAAACAAATAAATAAATAGACAAATAAATAAATTAACTTTTCTGAAGTTAATTGTAAGTTATCTCATAAGAAAAAGACAACAAAATGACAATTCTACTGTTGCGTTCTTCACTAAAACAGAAGAGATCTACAAAAAAGAGCAGAAATGAATACATATAGCCATGTCAACAAATTGTTCTGTTAGATAAGTAAGAAAAATAAATAGGATAATGTTTAGAACATGATTTTACAAAAAAATCAAGAAAGCAAAGAAAACAGTTGAAATAATCTTATTTTATTACAGCATAGAACGTATTTCCTACGCAAAAAAATTGTCAGTGTCTAGCGAATGCGATGTTTTTATCGTCGAGAAGACAATAGACGTGGGATCCTACCCCATGTTTGGGACGCGATTGCCCTTTGCTTACTGTTTTGTGAAGAACTAAGCGCTGAGAGGAACGAAGAAGCGAAAGAGCATATTTATTTTTAAAAAATGGGATTTGAATTTTAAACGCTGAACAAAATGAAATGCAAAAAATCGAAAATGGAGCAAAACCCTATGGTGATTTCTGTTCTTTTAAGAGAACCGATCGCATTTCCGCCAATTTGAGATCCTTGGCGGGGAAACGATCCCGGAATCCATCCTATATCCCAAACCTCGACCCATCAGACTACTACCTGTTCCTTCAGGATGAAATCCCAAATTTCAATCCTATTCCGACACGAAATAAACAACAACAAGCACGTAAATGGCAGGAGTTCAACGGTATCAGAAGTTAGATTTCATTCCGACGTTCAGATTTTATCTCCGTTTACGACACGCTCATGCTAGTTGGAGAGGTCAAAGATTTTTCTTACAATGACTTCCGAAAAATGAAGGAATGAGAGATCCCTAGTAATTATTATTACTTCAAAAAATAGTAGTGGTAGATAAAGTTCCGCAAAAATGTAAAACAAACCCGTGATAATTCTTCTGACGTAGTTGATCCGACTACTTCTGAGTTCGTATTCATAGCAAACTATAAATTATCTAATAAATCAGTATTGCAAGGAACTTTTGCCTAGTCGTACTTATTTTGATCAGTAGAGAAATATTTCGAACATATTAGGACACGAATCAACCTTCTTAAGTTAGGAATTGTCAAGGGCTGTGGTTCAATATCAAAAAATTTCAAAATATTCTAATATCAATGTATACGTTATGAGTTCCCAAATGATATTTATTTATTTATATGAAAAAAACCATAAGTGTGCCATGAAACAGGAATAAGAAGGAATAGGGCTCACTAAAATTCCGCCTAAATTTTATACATCTTTTAGGATTATTTGAAGAAATGAATAAATATCACACTCTACCAAACTTATGGTCGACCCACAGATGAGGACGAAAGCTAAGAATGAAGATAATATCGCTAGGATGAGAGACAAATACATACAAAACAAAATGAGGCCATGATGAACAGCATAGCAACCGACCAACCCAAGTACCGGTATCTTACTCGCCAGCCGAAATAAAAACCAGTTAAACGGCGACGAGAACGGTAGAAAGCGCGATTTTGGTAGCCAGCAGGAACATATGTGGAGTCACTCACAACAATCCCATGGAGGGACACACACACTCACACACGGAATAAACACCTTTAATGTTCGGAAGGAAGTGAGAGTGAAGGAAAAATGTTTGCAGAAAAGGGATACAAAAAAAGAAGGAGAGAGAAAAATCACAACCAAAAATTAGTACTGATTATACTTATTTATGATAAGATAAACAAGCGACCGACACATATGAACATCGAAGGTGAACTGTGGAAGTCCAGAAATTTCATCCAGAAAAAAAGGAATAGGAGGGAATTGTATGGGAAAGCAAAGTTAGAAAACTTAACTTCTTCTTGAAAATCTCTTATTTTACAGAAACTTCACAAAAAATGTGGTTGTTGCCGAGATTCGCAATTTTTCATTCGCGAACTTTTGACATTCACCCATTTCTCCAAGTGCACGGTATTTACAGTTACTAGTCAAATTTACTTCAAATTATTGCTAGTAATTAATTATGCTGCAATGCTAATAATTAATACTAAAAATAATTTCAAACTTTTGCTTTCAAGTGATTTAAAAAAAAACCTCAAGAGTGCTAAGATTTTCGAAGAAACGAGAAGTTGCAAAAAGAGATCTAACTTTCCCGTCGGAGAAGTTTGGAATCTTGTCATCAGTGCTTTCTCACAAAAGAAGGTCTCAAACCAGTATCCCTGAAAAATATTTTTTTTGCCCGTGGATGAAGGGGACAGAAACAGTATGAACAGGAAGAAAAAACCACCTCCATTACTACCTCTTGTTTTCGAAACTGTGTCCTCAAGATAATCATTCGAGCAAATCTTTTATTTTGTGCATTGAAGATAAGATAATAATTAGGAGGTTGAATTTTTGAAGAACACTCTATTTCAAGAGCTAATAGACCTGGACATTAGAGCCACCGATGCGCTTATCCGCAATTCATTATTGCTTTGTTTATTCGTTCATTTTTTCGTTTTATTTTAACATTTTTTTCGAGTTTTATGAACGCAAGTGTCTGCCCTATATAATAACTTGCGGGACTTGGCAATTTGTCCCGGTGCATCATCCAGAAATGAACTGTAGCAAGAAGCGAAAAAATAGTATAAAATAAAAAGTGCTGAGTTCTTGGAGAACATACGGCAATTTTTTGATAACACACACTCTGAACCTCTATGAATGACCTTAGTTACGAACTATCAAAAATGGATCCCAAGAAAATACTCGTTGAAACAATTACTGACGAAGAACAGTTCAAAAAGGAAAGAGTTTGCGAAAAAAAAGAAAATTCAACAAAAAGTAGAAGTTAAAAGATGAGTTAGGATTTAAACGGTGATGAAAGAATCACTTTCTGACAGATGTATTGGTGGCCGAAAAAAGAGCTCAAGTAACTATTCGGTAAAATGGTATGATTACCTTGGACCTCTTAAGAGGGCTTTAAGTGGTACTGTACACGCCGACCGGTTTGAGTTCGAGAGCAAACTCATGGGTGCAATCGATGGCGGCATGCAATGTAGCCTCCTATACCGTGGTGTCCAGTGATTCCCGGATCGGACCGGACCATTTGTGAGGTTCACGAACTTGTAACTAGTCTATACAATGACTTACGGGGCTCAATCCATGTATCAAGTCCGTGTTTTTATCCTCACAGACAAGTCTGGGACCAATTTATTGACCCCGGAGGGATGAAAGGCTTAGAACCATCAACCATGTGTCTACAGCGGACCACTAACCGACTGCGCCCCAACCTCCTATTAAAAAATTTAATTTAAGAAGTATTAAAAAAATTTTAAAAAAGTTTAAAAATCAGTAAGGGTGCTAACAAATATAAAGAAACGAAAGCACAAAAAGAAATCTAATTTCTGCAAGGAAAAATTTGTAACAGTGTCATCAAAGTCTTTTTACAGAAGAAAATACTGAATCAGTCTTGCTCAATAATAATAATAATAATAAATAATAATAATAATAATTAATAATAATTAATAATAATAATAGCATTAAAACGATATAGATAGGGTACATATAGCAAGTAAATAAATAAGTAAATAAATAAACAACGATGGATGTCACTTTTCTCAAATGAGGCCAGTGTCGACTTTGCTAACAGCATATCACGCTTTGGTATTCCGCTCATGAATTGGACAGAAAGATCTATTTTCCTCCTTGTTTTCCGCTAGAACTGAAAATATGTGCTCAATTTTCCTTCTTATACAAGAAATTGCTGCGTCAATTCGTCTTCTCCTTTTCTTCCCTTTACAACTCGTGGTTTCCATCGTTCCTCCGCAATGCGAACGCAGCTTGGCATTGGTTCAAAGAGAAGACGAGGCGGAGCTTAGTTGGTCCCAGGCGGCTGTGGAACTCTCCATCACCTGGTGTAGCGGCGAAGGAGGTTAATTATGCGGAGGTGTGCGACCTTGCAGTCAGTTCAGCTGCTGGCAGCCGATTTCCGCCTATGCCTCTTTTTCCACACACATCAGAAGTTGTCCAGAAAATTCCCGTTTAAGGGGCTGAGGTAAAATTTAGTTGGGAGGAACCCAGCGGCGCTCTTATTCCTCGAACTAAATAAATAAATCAATCAAGGCCCTAAGACTTAAACATTAGTCTTAGGGGATCTATGGCATGTAAGCTGAAGTTACTAAGAGAAAAAGGTAGGTTAAAGAGTTGTCGAGAAATAAGGGAGCCACTGAGTGCCTCTCCCTCCTCCCATCCCAACTACATTTTCCTCAGCGGCTAATCAAAATAGCTTTTAACTGCAGAAGAAAAAGAGTACAGCCAAAAATATTCTGTGAAGCTTGTTTCTCCTAAAATTCCACAAACTCTTTCCCCAACCACTGAGCCAGGATCTATGATCTAACAAACATAGGACCTGAAAATGTGGACTTCTTTCTAGAAAGAAAAAATTGATAAAAACGAATGAATCAGACAGATGAATCACTGTGCACAGCCTTTGTTTAACAGAGCAGTGCAATGTTTCCAGAAATTCTATGAAATGTCCGTATGGTGGTGGAAGAATTTGATAACAACAAGTTTAAAAAAATGGAAATTTAATCATAAAACACGCCTATGTGTAAAAATCCCACCAGCTGTTCGGAGACCAGAAAATGATTGAAATACTCCCGAAGTCGATTTGGGGAAGTCTATGACCAGTGGAAGACCAGCAGGATCGTGTTGTTTTGTGAGAAAAAGGAATAAATAGAGGCTAAGGCGGTCAAGGAACCCTCAGTGAACCAAGACAGTCTCTACCCAATAAAGGTAGCTCGTGAAGAATTATCTAGCAAGTTTACGATGCCGCCACCCGTTGACAATAACATCAGCGTTGATGTGAAGAGAGGGATCCCACAGTATGATAATTCTCTCGGCCAAATTGTCAACATAACTGGAAACGATCGAGAACTGCAAAGATTGGAGTGGGAATCAACATAGGAATAAGAGTAGAGTGGCTGCCAGTGCCACCATCATTGTTTTTTTTTGTTTCTTACAAAGGTCTTTAAAGTCCTTGCAAAATCAAAATTCAGGCACTAGGATTGAATGTCAGCCATTGTCGAGAAAACACATGAAAGCGAGGGCAAACACCTGAATTTGAAAAAAGACGGTCGAGAAGGAAAATGTGGACCTCCTATATCCTATGAAGCGAATAAATCCGAATGTTCCAGCCATGCTATACCCTGACACCAGCGTTCACCACGTTTTAATCCATTTTAAAGGGAAATGTGTTTTTTGAAAGCAAGGAGAAAACAGATAGCGTCGTTCCAAATGATCATCGAACGTTCCATTGAAAAGCTACTGCCGACTTAATTGAAAGAAATAATTCGAAATTCTACGTTTCGCCAGCGATCGAAGGTCAGGGACGCTGTTCCATCTGTAGAGAAAAGTGAAAGTAAATGGGTTAGCCACTTGATGCGTTTCAAGGACAATCGTTGGACAGAGATCATAGGGTAGAAAACCCAAGAAAATTAAAAGACTACCGATGTAAGTTTCACAGAGTCTTTCCAAGAAAAACACTATGAAACTATGTTTTCTATTCAGGCTAATAAAGGTCCCATCAAAAAAACTCGTAGGCGTACTAATAGAAAACAAAGACTGAAGTATACCGAGGTTCCAAGGCACGAAAATATTTAAACTGCAGAACGAGCTCATTCCCAGAGGGAAGAAAAAGTCACAGGGGAAGATCCGCACGTGATCTGCAGTAATAGAAATGTCAATGGTAAATCTAGGTTCAACTGGAGAACAGGTGATATATAATTGTATAATAAATGCAAATTTAAAATATGTATATATATAATTTCACCAATCAATGACAGTTGAGAAGTCAATCTTCAACAGTTTAATTAATGCATAACTCCTACAACAAACTTGTGTCGTCAAATTCGAAGACACATTTGTTCTTGAAGTTCTCTCAAACAGATGTAATCTCTGCCTCAATCATCGAGGAATATGTTAGAAATTTTTTAGAATAGAAGAAATTAGAAAAAAAAAAGAAAAAAGGATTTTTTTTTTTCAGATGGACCAAGAGGAGGTTAAGGTTTGAGTTTCTCTGTGTTTTTACACGACAGCTGCAAGGTGAACCGTTCATACTGAGAACTCTCAACATGTGTCCTCAAAACGATCTTTACCGATCACACAGATCTGACTGTTCCAGTTCTGCAATAGGAACTTTCATGTAAAAGGTCACTAAAAACTGGTTTTTTTTTCAAACTTTGTATTATAGTTCTTGAGATTATTTAGGGCAACATCCGGAAAAAAAGAACTTTCGCCGTTCTTTTTCCTCTCCACTAGTAAATGGAGTTCGTGAGCAGTGAGGAAATGCAATCAAACGAAAAATGCGATAGACATATTACAAGTAGTTTGCAATTCTCACAGCTGGTAATGTGAATCTAGTCACGCAACTCAAGATCGCCCGAGGAAAGTAATCCAAATCTGTTACTAATTTTTCCCACGAATCTGAGGAGGTGCAGATTTCAGGTGGAGTATTCGTATACGGGATGGTAGATTATGGAGAGGAGAGTGATTCCGTCCATTTCTTCCTAATTGCCGTAAAAAAAAACGGTCCGGAAGATGCGGCGCGTGCACAAGTCTGGTGCGCTCCAATCGAACTCGTTGTAGAAAACAACGCGCCGGATCGCTCGAAGCCGTATCGTCCGGGTCGTTTTTTATGGCAATTAGGAAGAAATGGACGGGAGCACCCTTCTCTTCTCAGATTCGTGGGGTGATGCTTTTAACGATGTTTGGGTCTCTGTGGAACAATACAGAGAGCTCGTTGTACATTAGTTGTTGTACTAGTGTGAGCTTGGCCACTCTTAATTTCCCCTAATGGTCCTGAAAAATGTCGTGGGAACTGCCTCAGTTCCTAGATACATTAGATATGAGATACATTAGAACGCGCCACTCTTGTATACGCTCCGGTTCCTCCAACAACTTATTCATTGCTTCTACCTGAATACGATGGTTAGCAGACTCAATTAGATTTCGAAAGGTGGATGCAATGGGTGTGCAAAGGTGGCGCGTTCTAACGTACCTCGTTGGAACCAAGACCATTTCCCACGTCGGTTTCCAGGACGAGTAGGGAGAATTGAGCTCGGTCACGCTCATACCCGTAATCTACACTTCGACCTCTTTAACTACCCATCTCTCAGCATCGTCATTCTCATGATACGCCACCTTTAATGTATCGCCGCTATCGACAACAATCTTGGCCTGTACTTCAAGGAAAATAATTAAAGCCGAGCATGCCAAAAAATTGTGCTTCTTCCTCTTAAGAAAAACCATCATCTTTGGACTTGAAATGCCAAAAAAAAGATTGCCGAGATTTCTTACTTCAAAACAACTTTATTTGGAAAAAAATTAAAAGAAAACACATCATATATTGGGAGAGAAATCTGGCAGTCCTGAGGGGAGTACTTGAATACCAACCATGCACTTATTGTTATGCAGAGCGCCATATTTGCACAACACATATGGACATCTCAAAGTCAGCAAACAAAAGTTATGGTCAAAAGCAACACATACGAACGCTAAATGAAATGGTCGACTCAAAACGACAGCTGAAGCTCTTTGCAGCTGCATATGCAGCTGCGCTCAAAGCGGCGCGGCGAAGATAGCGGCTGCGATCGTGGTGGGATCATCGCGAATTGCAGAGATTAGTGGTGCTAACAAAAGCCCCTCGTCCATCCTAACCGTAGCGCTTCGAGCGTAGCAGCTTATACAACTGCATCGGGCTTTATTTGCTAGGTTGAATCATAAATAACTTCCGTTTTGTTTTTCATGCATTTATTTCAGTGATGATTTATTGTGATTGTAACGTAATTGCTTCTCTACTAACTCTCTCAATGTTTAACGTGGACTCTGCTTCAATATTAACATAAAAATATCGTCATCGAAGTCCAAAGGACGAACACCCCTCTTAGTTCATTTTTCAAGGTCATATCTGCGGAACGGAATTTGAAAAACCTATTCGTAACTGCCCGATCGGTTATCACTTCTTTATCACACTGCATTTTTTTAAAGCACTATTACCCTCTTTAGCACTATTACCCTCTTTAGATTCCTGAAGGATCACATGGCGTAATTGTATTTTTTTGATTCTTCATTTTCAAGGTAAACAAAAAAATCAAACGTAACATAAACAACACCAAAGTGCTGTCTAAAGACTAACCGAAGTTCTGCCTACGCAGCGATAACAAAAACCCCTTGTTTGGGTAACTCATTAAACGTAAACAATATTACGACAGGTACCATGTGCCTGGACGGAAGTTGTTTATGACTCAACGTAATAGTTTTGACCCCAACTATACCTTACGCAATAAAGAACTGTTCCGGCCCAATCCTCAAATACACAGAGGGAATGATTATGACTGATAGGGCCGTGAAAATTATAAGTTATATCGAAAGGTAAGCAGTCTTCTCGTGACCGAATGTTTCTTCGGCGTAAAAAAAGAGTATTTCTCCAAATTTTGTCGAATTTCAGTACTCTTTCTTACGGACTTCTTACTACAAACGCAAGACACTCGGAAGACCCGACGTAACACATTTTCATTCGCAAATATATGGAAGTAGTAAGCAACTCTCTTGGTTTAATTAACTGTTGACACTTTATCCTTTTTTCATTGAAATTGTCTCGTAGAATGACTAAAGTCACAGCATAATCACCGACGCTAACTCGTCCAACGCAATTTCGAGAGAGATCCATACCTTTCCTACTTTTATTGGAGAACAAAACAATTGAACAACAGTCTGAGAAGTACTTCATTGAAGAAAACTAGGCAGAACGAAGAGTTATGCATTCCCTGTTATTTTAGACTTATAGTAACCTATACATATGACATAATGTCTTACGGCGACAACAAATACTCGAATATGAAAACGAAATGCCTATAGTGGTCCTTAAAAGAAATCTAACTGTGCGGAAAATCCGGAGCACCGGACAATTCTCACTCATCACTCCGATGCTCGCTCCATTGCTTCAACGTGCTCCGCACACGAACCACCGTGTGCAGCGGGACGTTAATGTTGGCCCTTTTCCAAATGCAACCTTGAATTTCAGGCAAAGTACAGTAACCATTCTCGAGAACAACGCCGCAAATCGTGAACTCGTCCTCGGTAGGTGCCCGCCTATCGGCGAACTGGAGTTGCCTCACGGAAGAGCGCATTAGAGAGGATCGCGAAACTTCCCGGAAAATTGTCAGCAGACGGAAAGAGCTTGATGAAAGTGGGATCTGTGGATGCTAGCGACTGATTGGAGCTGGAGTTGGAGTAAGAGCTCTTTAGAACAATGATAGTTATCACGAAAACAACAAGAAGGTTGACGGGAGCTCAGTTAGGAACGTTAAGGTTACGGTATTGGAGTGTTGCTGTACAAAAAGTCACTGCTAGAAGCATAGAGTCTGAAAATCACCCCTAAAATCACTTCCGGCTAATCCCCCACTTCTTGATATGACCCCCACTTTCCAGTGTGAAACGCAAGTGAGAAGGTCCCAAGAAAAAATCACATTAAAGCCTTTCCAGCATACTATTAAAGAAACGGATCATGACGAATGAATGCACATCGGAGCAGTTTCGAAATCCCTCCGAGCATTTTTTCCCGGAAGCACATCACTTGAGCGATTTATTCGTCGTGGACGAGTTGTCTCACCAAGATCCACACTTGCATTTTCGTTCATTTTTTATGTAGTGCCTTTGGGATCTTCATTCGATGTAGGTTGCTCCTTTTCGTTGAATTTTCAGCATTGTTTTCTCGAATGTGGAGGGTGGTGAGGTCCCAATTTAGTAATTCTCCTGTTTATCAGTTACTGTAGTTGTTTTGGTTGCTTTTTGCCAGTCGGAAGATCCTTATTTCCATCGTTTGCCTTGCCCACGATGCCTATTTCCTCGTTCTGACCATATGTAGGCTAAAGTAGCGAGTACCCTCCACGTTGGAGTGGCTTTTCTTGGCATGTATTTGTTTTATTTCTTCGGTAACAAGCGTTTCCCTGTCTTTTCTCGCTGTTCCCTTAAGAACTACATCGAATCCGAAACTAATCCAATATTTCCAACTTCTTCTTCGGTATATTGTGCGTGCGCAACGCAAGAAATTTCATTCAAAAGAGTTATTTTGTGCTGGACTGCGTCAATATTATATGTCATACTTAATACCGTATTCGTTTCGAAAGTAGTGGCGGTCTTGCATCAGCATGCGCAAAATTTAAACATAATAGATTCTCGTAAATGGAAAAGCAGTCTGTTTAGACGTGCTCCGCACTCGTTGGTAAACTAAGCGGACCATCATGTCGGCTCCACCGCCCGTTGCTGGTGTTGAGGATTCCGCTGATCGAAATGTTGAAATGTGGAAGATTAAGCGGCTGATTAAAAGTTTGGAACTTGCACGAGGGTATGCTTCAATATCGTTTTTCAATATAATTACAGTGAATTCTTGAGTTTTTTTTTTCAAATTTTTTAAAGTGACGGTCTTCTTCAGAAACGGAACATCGATGATTTCATTAATTATCCCTCCTCGTGATCAGATTGCTAGAGTCCAAAAAATGCTTGCTGATGAATATGGTACAGCATCAAACATCAAATCACGTGTGAATAGGTTATCCGTACTAGGAGCGATCACGTCAGTACAAGGACGTCTTAAATTGTACAGTAAAGGTGTGTGTAACTGCAGTTATTCGTATTTCTAGATTATGGATTGCTTTTTTAGAAGACTTTGTTCATGTTTACTTCGACCATATTCGTACTAATCAAGTATGAATTCCTTTTGCATCATGAAAAGCGTTGCCGCTGTCCGCATAAGAGAACATCCAAGGAAAAAACTTATTAAATGAAGTTACAGCGCAGTACGGGGACTTGGTGGGAATCAGAAGTTTTTTTTAGATTTTTATTAACAAGGGAAACGAAATGATGCGATGCATGGGTTAGTGTGGCTAGTGTTAGAACTTGTAATGTTTATAACATAGATTATTGTAAAGTTTTTGGTTCTACCGTTACAGTGAAGTTGGTATGAGTCACAAAGACAGGGGAAATAGCATTTTTCAGAATGCATATTTTGCAATTTTTTGTTGTATACGAGTGCATGAGTGGGATATGAACATTCATGTAATTTGAAAATCAAGCCAATTTTTGTACAATCCTGGAACTAAACATTACAGTCCTTTGCTTGTTAAGGTGAAGATGTGGAATCATGAAATCGACTTTTGCATAAATTCCTACGGGTACGTAATTTCCAAAGAGAGGGTCTCAAATAATAGTAAGAATTTGAAATTACTATTTGCTCTCCCATTTCCTTCTTAGAATTTGTGAAGTACGTAAGTAAGTCTTTCCAAAAATTTCCTTGCGAGACATTATGTGGGCTCATATTTTTTTGTCGGAGCAGTTCATTTCTTTAGAAAAAAACTGTTTGTTCCGATTGTCATTTCACTATTTTGTTCTATACTATAAATTGTAGTGCCTCCCAATGGACTCGTTGTTTATTGCGGTACGATCGTGACTGATGAAGGGAAGGAAAAGAAAGTCAACATTGATTTTGAGCCTTTCAAACCAATTAATACTTCGCTATATCTCTGCGATAATAAGTTCCACACAGAAGCTCTTCAAGGTTCGTTTGATCCTTCATGTTTTTTTAAAGTGTCTTTATGTACACCGATACACTATTATTTGCATCGTTGTCTAGCAGAAATTTCACCAATGTGGTCTTCATAGCTTAATTTCTCCACTTTGAGAAGTTGGTATAGTCGGATGAAGATGAGCTGAAGCTCGGCGAAGCTGCATAAGCGGCTGCGTTCGAAGAAGTGCGGTTGAACTGTCGATTGCGACCGGCTTGGAATGCAGAGATAGGTGGAACTAGTGATAGTTCCTCCTCGGTCACAAGGACTACCTTCACCGCGTTCCTTCGAGCGCAGCCGCTTAAAGGGATCACCCCACGTAGAGGGTGATTCCGCACATCTCTCACTGTATCAGTGTAAACGGGCAACCCCGGAGCGCTGTTTCTTACGACGTCCCTTATTGCAGCGCGCCACCTTTGCGATTCGTCGAAAACCCATTCGGACTAATCGCAGGAGGGAGGACGCAAGTGTAGGCATTACCCGCCTGGCGAGAATTACAGTGTTGTTGGGCGCTTACTAGTATTTCATGCGTCGCAAAACGGTTGTCGAGCGCACTTAGGAACCTTAGAAAAAGCTGCACGCTTGACACATTCTCCTTACAGCCTGAGGGCATTGTGATTTAATGATTGGTTAATAATAGAGCTTCTGTAGAAGTTTACTTGCAATTCCATTTTCTAGTGAAGGTTTTTCCAGATAAGTCAGTGATTAAAGTGGTTTGCAAAAGTTGAATACACAAGGTTTTAGGTCTCCTGGCTGATGACAACAAATTTGGATTCATTATAATGGATGGAAACGGAACGTTATTTGGAACACTTCAAGGAAACACGCGAGAGGTTTTACATAAGTTCACCGTCGATCTCCCGAAAAAACATGGTTAGATTCTTTTTTTTTCGTACCACTAATTGTTAATAGCTAATCCTTAGCGAAAATTATTCTGCGCATCAGGTAGAGGAGGACAATCCGCCTTACGATTCGCACGTCTTCGAATGGAGAAACGACACAACTACGTTCGAAAGGTCGCCGAATGTGCTGTAGAGATGTTTATTAAGAATGACAAGGTTGTTATTCTTCTCAATTTTCATATGGTGCTGTTGTTTGTGGCCTCGTTTCCTATGTCCTATATTTATTGTGACCCATAATCTTCTCAGGTAACTGTGGCAGGTTTGATTTTGGCTGGTAGCGCTGACTTCAAAACTGAACTTGGCCAGTCCGATATGTTTGATCAGGTATTTTTTGCAGCAATTTTCATAATCATATATGTGTCAAGAAGTTGGTGAAAGGGTCAAACGTGAATTGATATTTCTTCAAAAGGAGGAGAGAAGGGATGAGAAGTGAAAAGAAAGAAGAAGGGCGAGTAAGGGGAAAAAATGAAAGGTTGGTAACAGTGATGATTAATTTTAATTTTGTTTTTAGCGACTTCAAGCAAAAATGGTTAAAACCGTAGATATTTCCTATGGAGGCGAGAACGGATTCAACCAGGTTGGTTGAAAAGTGATTTTAAAAAGTGTTGACTTCAGATATTCTAAACACTTCATAAACATAAATTTATGAAGCAAATATGCTAGTTAGTCCCACTGCTATTGGTCAACTATCGCTCATAGTGATACCCATCTGGTTCACCTGGGCGCCAGCATTAATGTTCGATAAGTCTAGAAGGATATTGAGTGTTCCGTTGCCTTCGGTAGGATAGGTGCTCCCTATATAATTATTTCGGCTAATCTATTTTTGGAAGTCATAGATGTCCGGCTTTATGAGGTGGGAGTTTCGTGAGCGAAATGGTGTGTTTCCAAGTTCTCCGAGAAACACAAGTTCCCTCTGATGTGATAATTTATGTTGCTGTAGAGTGACGGTGCTCTCTCAATCTCGCGAAATTGGAAATCGGATTTGCAAAAGGATCTGGTGAAGACTAGTGTAGGATCGATCTCGCTGTGATTCTCTTATTCAGGAAACTCGTGTCCATCTGTTAAACTACTTTTTTTTATTTTGAAAATGTGACTTTCTGTGGATCAGTATCAGCCGACGAATTATATAGAAGTGAAGGTGGAGTCTCATCGTTGTCCACAAATGGAGCGGTTGATGGAATTGAATAGAAAGAGAATGAATAAATTACTAGACCGGCTTCTTCGTTGCAGCGTCATTTTTTGTGGGATCTCATAGGGGAGTCCTGCTTCTAGCTGGCGAGCTCATTGCGATTAAAATTACGTTTCCTCTAGACATATAAATCTATATCAAAGTTTCACGATTTTTAGTCTAAGTATACAGGATAAATTTATTGTTGTCTACTAGGCCAAAGAGCGTCAGCTGTGTTCGCGTGATTCAATCTGATCTGGGTGCTTGGGCTCATTTTCTCTTGCTGCAATGAACTTTGAGTCATCGGAGGTTAAAAGCAGCGACGCATTTCCTTCAAAAAAGAAATAAAATACTAAGCAAGACGGGTTGAAAAACGCTCGGATTTTTTTGTTTGTTACGAAAACAAGAGGGTAGACCCAGGAAGTGACCGACAATTTAATATTTCGGCGGGGCGACAGGCGGGCGTTCGCAAGAGATAGGAGCTACACTGAGCCTTGATTTTTGTAATTTTTGGAAGAGCTAACGATGTTGCCGCGGAGTGTATTCACTGTGAACAAGAGTCAAAAACTAGCATAGTTATATTGCATAATAATGTTGTATACTTTCATTGTTAACATTCTCTCCTTTCATGTTCATGCTCATAGTACTAATATTACTCTATCCCTAATATTACTAGTCTTTCCTCAATTGTAGGCTATTGAACTTGCGGCGGACGCACTTGCAAATGTCAAATTCATTCAAGAGAAAAAACTTATCGGAGGATATTTCGATGAGATTAGTCAAGTAAGATTGTATCTTCTTACCACCATTTTTTTAAAATTTAATCCTTTTTGGGCTCAATATACATTTCAAGCAAACAGCTCCGGCGTTATTTATTCATTTATAATTACCTAATGTGGTGCTACTAATTTAGGACACTGGTAAATATGTATTTGGAGTGAAGGA
This sequence comes from Necator americanus, assembly GCF_031761385.1. Classification (NCBI taxonomy): domain Eukaryota; kingdom Metazoa; phylum Nematoda; class Chromadorea; order Rhabditida; family Ancylostomatidae; genus Necator; species Necator americanus. The sequence continues at coordinate 5,001,882 of NC_087375.1, read as the reverse complement.
TACGTTACAAGCTCTTGAAATGGGCGCTGTGGAAACACTTATTTGCTGGGAAAATCTTGACATCATCCGTTACAAACTTAAAAATGCTGCTGGAGGTAAGCATTTGTCTCTGTAACCGTGAGTGTGCTATGTGATTCTCCACGAAAGCTCCCCAAGTTTCCTATACACTGGTTTGGGTTTAGTTTGTCGTCGTGAATATTTCCTGAGGCTGGTTTGTTTTTGATTTACGCTTTCTATCTAATGCTGTTATCGTCGTCTGTGTACAGTATATGTACGGTTGGAAAGAGAGTGCTCTAAAAGTGTTGAGAAAGGAAATAATATCTCATGGAGAGACATGTTTTTGTTTGCAGAAGAGAAGATTCTTAATCTGAGGCCCGATGAGGAACGAGACAAATCCCATTTTACGGACAAGGAAACCGGGCAAGATATGGAAATTGTGGAGACAATGCCACTACTTGAATGGTTTGCTAACAATTACAAAGTTAGTAACATTCATATCTCTTTCCACCTTTTCTTTCTTACTTTTGTCTCTCAAAGTAGCAAGAAAAATTGCAGAATTTCGGTGCTACGCTTGAGATTGTTACGGATAAGTCACAGGAAGGAGCTCAGTTCGTACGAGGGTTTGGAGGAATTGGAGGTACTATGAAATTTCCATTTTTGATCAGAGAAAATTTGATTGTACCTTTTCTAAAATTGATTAAGGTCTTCTGCGCTACCGAGTCGACCTCGTGAGCGAAATGGTTGATGAGCTTGACGATATTAACCTTGATGACTATTATTGACCTCGTGCGGCGGCTGGCGACCATTGGGACCCGTTTATTTGCTTCCAGTTTATACTTCTTTTTTTGAAATTATTTTTAACCGGATTGTTATATGCTCTATGCAAAACTCATTTTAACTACGTTCTAATTATAGCTTCATTTGTAATTTGGATCATCACTCGCTTGTCCCTCTTGACGTCTTCATATCGTAATTTCTTGTTGTCATGTCAGTCTTCTGATTCCACTTTCTTTTCTCTTTGTTTGATCTTGTTTCCACCTCTGGTCCAGTGTGTTGCCCTGCCGCCGAACAAATCCGCCGTCCGTCACCAGATTGGAACCGATGGCGACAGGACGCACCGTAAAACGACTTCTGCACTCCTGTTGTGTCAACAACCGTCCAGGAGAGCTCTACAACGCTACGAGCCATAACGCTCGTTTGCAAAGCGTTAGTTGTAAGATTTTTTTTTACCTTCAACAGTCAGAAAAAGTAAAGTAAAAATATTTGTTAACTCTGGTGGATAATATTAACGATAGATTGCGTCAGTTGTCACTACTAGTGCTATGCAACTTATGAACTTCACGTCATAAGTTGCATGGCACTAGTGGCGCTTGCCGAGGTGCACTGTCCTGTGGTGTTCCAACGGCCTAAACTTGAAAGGAGGCCTTGTAGAAATGTTCATTTTTGAGATCTCTCCAATTCAGTATGATAACTTTGTTTTAATTATTTTTAATTACTAGGGTTGTTTCATCGGGTAGAGTAGTCGGTATTGTGTTCCTGATCCATGTAATTTTTGGATTTGTAGTGAATGTTTCCGTTTTGACGCTTGCAAACTGCGTTACGAACCCTATTTGTCACCAGAGGTAACTTTGCGTTAGACAGACATTAGATGCTTATACTATCAACTATTGAAGTAGCTTATATTGAATAGTGTCCGATTTAAACCAATAGCAAACAGCTTAGTTATATGCCGTTTGCGTCGCATGAAACTCAACTTTATCCGTACCCAATATCTTCTCTTTTTTTACCAGATTCAAAGATGAATCCTTTACTTTTGGCTCAGAGAGGTCTTGAACGTCGAAACTATGTGCTAAAGAACCTTTTCAATCAATCTTTCCATCGGCTTCCAGTCTGTGATTTGTTGAAAAAATCGTACTTTGTCACATAATCCTCAATTGCTTGGAACTTAATAACTTATCATATCAAAAGCAAAAAAGCAAGCTTCTTCATGCTTGGTCCCTTGCTCTGGTTGGCAGTTGATTCTCCATGCTTATTTGATTTCACCCTCTCTCAGTCGTTGAATGCTATTACTGACTGCTACAACTGTGGTTATTGTTGCAGAGCATGCGGTCACTAAGTATATAGGAAGATTGGAACGGATGTCCCTAACTGCCTTCTATCATCCCCCTTGACAGAAACCCGTACACTTCCATCATTATCACATATAACTTTATTGCGTACAAGAAATGATCTGAAGTACTTTTTTTTCAGTTCGAGGTGGGATCTCCTCTACTCGTCACCACAGCGTGCCACCACTGTCATCACCATACCCGTTTGTGCATGTGACATCATCCTCCTCATTGTTGCATCCTTCGTTCTGTCAGAAGGTGTCGTCGAGGGAATCGACGATCATTGTTCAGAGAATATTTTCTTTTGTTGATTGGGTTAAACTCATGTTGTGATCGTTGCTCCTTCTTAGAATATCCCATGTTTTGTTATCGGTCACATATTGTGTGACTATCTCTGTTCTTTAAGGTATGCGTTCTTTTCGCTCCATGTCTCGAGGGTGTGCACTTCTACATATTTCCCCGTAACCTCGTTCTTTTCTGCTAAATTATCCGCGTGTTTGGTTCATGCAATGGGTCAAAAAAATAAACATTCTATCATTCATGTTTTCTCTCGCTACATTACTCAAAAGGTTCGGTACCAGAATGCTTTGCGCGCATCGTGATGTAATATCGATGAATTGGAGGGCACTCCGGTTCTCACTGTGGCAACCGTCATAAGTGGCGCTTATCTTTGGGGGCGTTACGCGTGCAGCAGTTGTTACATTTCCCATCGACCGTGTTCGGCCACCAACTTGCATTTGTAAACCTCAATGGTGGGTTGCAGGTTATAAAGCCGGTCAAAGTTATTGTGATTAGTAGTTGTGACGGTCCATGTTTGTAACAAGCTGATTTCTTTTCTGCTTCTGTGATCGTGTTCATATTTGTATCCTGAAGATGTCGATATTGGTAGAAGTTGAGTGTAATTGAATGGCGACGATGTTTACGTATGTAGAGAAGAAGCCAGTACAACTACAAAAATAAAAAGACATGCGATGTTAGGACTTAGCGTTGAATGTAATTCTGTGTAATGGGATCATATTTCTTGTATTTCTTTCTTTCTCTGACCAAGATTTCACTATTCAGAAATTTTGCAGACGTGTCCTCTCGCATGAATAGTTGGTTTGTTTTTCTTGGAACGCGTACAGTAATATTTTAATAAGAAACGAAAGATGTAGGTATGGTTGGGTCAAAGCGATTTAAAGGGTGCTGGGAGCTTTTCTTTTTCTTTTCTTTTCTTTTTTGGGAGCGTAGCCTCGTTAGCAACTTAACCAAGCCTAGATCGTTTTCACCCAATTATGGTAGTTTTCAAATAATAGAAGAACTTCGATAAAAGATTTTAAAGGATGATACCATGAAGCTATGTGATAGAAATAAAAGAGTGTGAAAAGGCTAGTATACTTTTTAAATCCTTCTGTTTGTTAATTGCGCGTTAATTGCTTTAGTATGCACGTTGCAGTATTGCGCGTACGAATCATGTTTGTGAACGAAAAAGTTTTTCTTTTCTTTTTTTTTCTTCTCAAGATTGATTTCTCAGATTTTGACGGATGATACGTGGAAACATTTTATTTATAGACGAACTTTTATTAAATATGTGCGTTTATGTTACAATACAGTTGAACATCACTCCCCATCCAACAAAACATCTTGGATTTCAGAAGATGTTTTTTTCTACGACGTTCTACCTCCAAGAAAATTAAATTTATCAAAACTCTCCTTTTACAGTCCTCTGAGGAGAAGATGGCTCTTGACACTTCAACAATTGTTGTTACTGGTGGTATTCTGTTGATTTCAACAATAGTTGCGGTCTTTTTCTTCAAAAACAAGACCTGTGTGCTCTCAAGATGGTGCAAGGTACGTTGCTTATTCTTCTGTACTGTCCATAGACTGAAAAAAATAATGTTTGCAGTTATTTCAGAATCCAGTGACTTTGGTCGATGATGAAACTAAATATGCTTTGCCGCTAGCAGAGAAAATAGAAGTCAGTCACGACACGCGGAAGTTCCGCTTCCGTCTTCCTTCAGAGAACCATGTTTTAGGCCTCCCTGTCGGTCAACATGTTCATCTGAGCGCAAAGGTATTTGTGGAGTTTTGAAGGCATAATGAGAGGAACCTCACAAGAGGTTCAACCGTGTTACATCGTGACAAAACAGTAGTCCAATAGGCAAGTGTGATCAGAAATTGTTCTTGTATTGACCAAAATGAATGAGTTTCTCTGTTCTTCGGTAGTTGTGATTTATAAGAAAATAAAATTGTCTTGTCCTAGATCGATGAAAAGCTTGTCGTTCGTCCCTATACGCCGGTTTCAAGCGACGACGATTTGGGCTATGTTGATCTTATGATAAAGGTTGGTTCCAGAGTTCGACATTGTTTTCTTTCCCGCCAGGATTCCCACCAGTACTTGCTCTGCATTGGTTCCCAAATTGGGTGGACATTCCATACCTTTCACCAATTACATTCATTTTTATTTCCAAATGTGTCCCAATCTGATTATTTATTTGGGTTTTTTTGAGGTTTGCCGAAATTTGTCCCATTTGGATAGTTTGCTGTATACCTGTAATCTCAGGGCGTCTGTAGCGCAGTATTAAGAATTTCTGCTGCGAGTGCTCGGTTCTTTGAGTGAGATGAAGAAATGTTGAATAATCTGTCCAAACTGGAGATATCTATTCATTTCAGCAAACCATTGGCAGTTAAGAAACTCCAATAAATAAAAAAAAATTCGGGCACTTTCTCACATATACTAGCTCTTCAAATAGAAATGAATGTTATGCAAAATTAAAGACGACATGATGCACAGTGCAGTTGCGTAAAATGCTGCGCTCTCAGCGGTGCAGTGGAGATGGTGGTTTGGGTCGATGTGGCAACGAACTTGAACGATGAGCCGTGCTAGCATGGATCCCTTCCTCGATCCTGGCCATTATGGTCCGTCGTGCCACTTCGAGCGCAGCCGCTTACGCAACTGCATCGTGCTTCATTTCTTTTTGACTCGGCAATACATACGTAATATAACATGTCACGTTGCTCCCATTTGCCATCAAACTGCATGGTTTATTGATTCCTGCCATCTTATTTATTTTTATTTTATCTGCCACTTTTCGAATTATAATTCGTAACTCATTTCAGGTTTACTTCCGGAATGTCAATCCCAAATTCCCCGATGGTGGAAAGATGAGTCAGCACCTCGAACAAATGAAAATTGGAGAAACCGTTTGTTACTTGTCACTTTCTGTGTTTCTTCTCGATGTATAATAGAAATGGGTATCTTTTAGATTGACTTTCGCGGACCATCAGGATTAATCGTTTACAAAGGTAATGGGAAATTCGCAGTGAGGCGAGACAAAAAATCATCACCGACTATGCGCACCTTTAATAAAATTTCGATGATCGCTGGTGGAACTGGAATCACCCCTATGTTACAGGTTTGTTCAAAGCTTTTCTCGCCTCGTGCTGTTCAAGAATACTGACACTTATATGTTTTTTTTTTCATTACTCCATCCTTTATATTTTTTTAGATTTTCTTATTTTTCTTCTTCCCTTATTCCTGTTTATCTCTTCACTGGAATAATCAAACTTTTGTGAACGAACTGTATAGCAGGGTTATGAAGCACGGTGCAGATACGTAAGAGGTTGCGGTGGAGCACACCGCTAGTAATCGACGTGGGACTATCGCGAAATGCAGCGATGGTTGGTGCTACCATGGGTCCCTCCTCGATCTCAGCTATTACGCTCCACAGCGCCGCTTCTAGCGCAGATGAAACGAAATAGACGAACCTGCTTTGAGTATAACTTAAGTGATAATACAGCCCAACATTCTTTAAAAGATTGTGAGAACGTAGTGCAATGCACGGTCTCCTGAATGAAGTATTGTATATAAATAAATAAATAAATAAATAAATGAATAAATAAATATATATATATATATAATTCATGCTGGTATGGTAGAACTAGGTTTCTTTTTTAAATTTTCTTACGTGCTGCCCTTTTCGAAACTGTTTGATAATTAATAAAGGTCGTTGAGCTTCCTGTTTTATTAATACCTTTCTTACTGGATTTTCTTCCAACTTTTGGGGATCCACTTTAAAAAAAAACTACTGCCGTTCGTGCTGATCAGTATTGCTTCTTTTTTGAAGATTATCGCAGCTGTACTAAAAAATGATGATGACAACACCCACATAAGTCTTCTTTTCGCCAATCAGTCCGAGGATGACATCCTGTGCAGGTGATCAATCTCTAATCTGAATTATTTACGATAATGATGATGTTCACATTCTCTTTTCTTTTGTTACAGAAAAGAACTAGACGAGTTAGCTTCGAAGCACAGTAACAGGTTCAAAGTATGGTATACAGTAGATCGGGCACCGGCCAACTGGACGTTCTCAAACGGATTCGTGAATGATCAAATGATCAAGGTTTGGAACCAATCAAGTCTTTTATACTTCGCTTAAAACTCCCAAGATACATGAAATTAGAGTAGAATTAAACTGTTGTTAATCAGGAACATCTGTCACCTCCCTCGGACGATGCTGCAGTATTTCTTTGTGGTCCTCCTCCAATGATTAACTTTGCCTGCATTCCGAATCTCGACAAACTCGGATATGATCCAAATAATACATATAAATTTTAGAAGTATTACGTGGTATTTCTAGTAGTTTGTCTACTCTATAGATGTTTCACTCATTTCAGGAAATTAATAGATGTAAATTAGGTATTTCAATATTATTTAATTAGGTAAGTATTTCGGTGAATACAATTGATATCAAGAAGTCCGGTGTTAGTTCGATGTTGATGATAATGTGTCGCTTGATTGTGCTCTGGTAGTACTATGGTCGAAAACCATGCCTTTTGATGTGATTGAATGAAATAAATTTTTTGTGTGAGTCCAAGAAAATTTGATTGCTATCTTCTTAGGTTTATCAAACTCCAACGTCACCGCGGAACAACTCACTCTATTTCAAGTGTATTCCTTCTAATACTCAAAAATAAAGTTGCAATCGTTATTCTTACATAATTTTTTGAAACCATGACAGACAGTACAGAATCTCCGCTATCCTGGAGAGAGGGGTGTGATGATAATGTACAACAAACGTATTTTCGTGCAATCTTTCCTTCTTTTCTCACCGTTGCTGTTTTTTTTTCTTTTGGGTTTTTGAAATTTTCAGTGTCGAAAAACAAAGGTTATGTTTCATCTTTGTGAATAACTGAAGAAAACGAATGCTTATTCAAAAGGAACTTTTTGCGCTCCACTTCAGTTATATCCGCTGATCCTCCGTTCATTTGTCACTCCTTAACAATGTACTCATATTTTTATTTGAAGTCACGTTCTGACATTGTTTCCTATTCGAGAAACGACTCACGATGAACGACTTTTCGCGATGTTTTGTTCCACTGCCGTTTCACGAAGAACTGTGAAAGTTTCCCGAGGCTTTATCTTCTTTTTTCAACAGAAATGCCTAGCATCCAACGTCTCCGTCTCGTCGGAGAACGTGGAAAACGAGTTTTCTGGGTGCCATTGCCTTCACCCTCCCTTTTCTTCCTATTCATATCTTCTGGTATGTACCTTCCTTTACCATTGGCAACATGTCTATGATAAATAAAAATAAATTGACTTGTACTTACTAAAACAAACTCCTCGGAAAGTCAGGCAGAAGAACTACATATTTATACGCTCGCAAATGATGTTATGTTAAACTTTTCAAAACACTGAAACAAATACTTCTCGGGGCAGTCCTTCACATTAGTGTCATTCTGAGATTTTAGTGAAACAAGCCGACGTAGCTAATATTCCACATATTTACATCCGTAGAGAAGTTTCCCGTACCGTTTTGCTGGCAAGAGTCTGGTAAAAGTCTGTAAAGTGAGTTTGTCTGTATTCATTGGAAAGCATTTGATTTGCCGCCTAGAAAACCACCGCTTGCGTTGTCGCTTCATTTCTGGGTTTTTATGACGGCTCTACTGTGATCTCCAATGGATCTAACTGAAGAAGAGGTGGACGAAGCGTATGGAGAAGAAATTCATGACGAAGTAAGACCACTTAGTCACTGCTAGAAATTTCTCAGGTCATTCAGTTCAAATTCTCTGAAAGAACACTCATATCTTATTTCTAGACTGAGCATTTATTATTTGCGGAGAGAAGTGGAGATTTCGCATCACATCAAGGTTTGTGCAAATCACCAATTATATTATGTTCTTGTATATGGATTGAAATGTGCTGACATCATGTCGGTTAGACTGCCCCTCTCCTCTGTCTATTTTCTGGATCGCAGATCTCACTTCTCTTATAAGCAATGATGTTTTCTTCCAAGCACCTTTGTTCAGTGCAAAACTGAGAAAGTGAGAGAACGAACTCAAACAAAGTGTTAATAATTGTGGGAGATTTTCCTGAAATATTTAGTTCTTTTCTTGATTTTGTTTAGAAAACGGGTAAATTGTCGTTGGAGGGGGGAGGCACTCAGTGGTGCCCTTATTTCTCGGAGTAAATAATCTAATCAATCCGGGCTTCAAGGGCTGAGTATTAGCCTTAGAGGATCTTTGACATGTAGATTTAAGTTACTAAGAGAAAGAAGTAAGTTAGAGGTTTGGGAAATAGGAGCGCGACTGAGTGCCCCCCTTCCCCCCAACGACATTTTCCCCTAGAAAGTATTCTTCTGGCAACTTCATTCAAACCAGATACTTCTGCCTTTAAGCCAAAGTTGATAAAAGTTTTTACACAGTCTAAGCTCAATTTTCGAATAACTCCGAAACAATGAGGAATTATTGGTTTCTTGTGGTTAACACTTCTTCAACCACAGGCCATTCAATCCGGAATTATATACGTACAATGAGTGCATTATAACAGTAGGATCATTTTCAATAAGGCTGTCGGTGATTTTCATCTATTAATTAGTGGTATTTCATTTTCTTTGGGCTGTTCTTGTTAAAACCGCTAAAAAAACGCATTCGTGCAATGAAGCAATGAGTGTCACGTCATTCAAGATATTTCTAGAGTCTCCCATTCGTTCTTTTCGTCACCTTTTAACGTTTGATCAACTTGTGCCTCTTCTATTTACTTCTTATTCCTGAAATCAGAATTCTTAAGTATTTATTAGAAATAAATGTGACTATTTAGCCTTCAAACAGTTCAAAAGCAAGAATCGCCAATATGGTAATGCTGTTTGTCCTGAGTGCAAGCAATCTTTTGTTAATTCTGCGAGGTTGGAGAGACATCTGGCTGTCCACCAAGTGGGTATTTGTTTTTTCTGTCTTTGTTTATTTCTGCATTCCTCTTTTTTTATTGAACATTTTATCCGAAAACTTCCTTTGCTTACGTACAGGTATTCGGCGCGTATCTATGCCCTCTCTGTGGAAAAACTTACAAATACGAGTACAATCTGTTCTTTCATTGGCGAAAAACGTGTCAATATTTGAACGAACTGCTCAAAGTTGAGCAAAGAAAGGTACGCCAACATGTAGCTTATTTTAATGTTTCTTTTTTCACGTCTCACGTCTTATTATAAGTGTTTTTTTTCTTCACGAATTCAGAACTTTGTTTAGAGTTAATCTATGAAGGAGATTTCTTTTTTTAATATTTGTTTCCGAGTTCTAGTTTCCTAGTTTAGCGATTATCTAAATGGCTCCTTGTTATGGGTGCACTTATTATATTATATTATTACACGCTTATTTCCCTATTTTCGTGACTACTGTCAAGAATTCTGTGACATTGTTTCAGAAACTCATTTATAGAGAACGGGGGTTAAGAAAACTTGAACCTCAGACATTCTAACGATTTCGCCTGTCCTGACGTTTGAGGAAATTCATCATCGAAAGTACGCTTCTGCATCGTTTCTTTTGCAAGTGAAGTTTTTCAAGCACTGTAATGGTTAATCTTTGTTGTTCTCTCGGAATTCCACCGCGGTGAGAGCAAATGAAAGTTTTGGGCTACCACATAACTTGACCTTAAATTAATGAAAAATTGACCAAATGTCCAACTGTTCTGCGCTGTTTTTTTTTCTCGTAAAAGCGGGTTTGTTTAAACAAACTTTTTTTGCTTCAGAATATGGATGTCCAATCACTGCGCCTTCTTGTTGAAGAAGTGGTGGTCAAACGGAAGGAGACGGAACCAGTCGACATTGGGATATCATCTAAGGCCCTTTTCCAAGGAGGTTCATCGGTTGATCTGGAGATGCCCATCGATCCTCAAAGTCTGTTCTTTTGCTTTTCGTGCTACTACATAAGCAGTTTTTGGCTTTTGATGGACAAAAACTATGGTTATTCATAGACGCATCCAATAGAAATAGTTGGCAGCAGATGGGGCGTGAAGAACGGGAAAATGAGGGGGGAATGAGTTAAAAAGAGCACTAACAGCATTGTAGTGATTTATTACCTGTCGAAAGGAGAGATTGAGTTAGCAGAAGAAAGATTAAGGAGTTTCCCTTTGGAATTAATTTGGTAATGAGAGAACACACATGAAAAAGACTGCAACTTTAGGTGTTTGTCTTGGATATAAGTAGTGTTGTTTTGGTCCTAATATGTAGTGCCATTCATCAAGCTACTTCGTACTTCAGCTCAGAAATGATGTTCGCACCTGTTCTGCTAGAACATATATGTTTATATGTTGGAATACACTACATTTACATTGTAGTCTTCTCTTTACTAGGTTTAGCGAGATTTTTTTATTCATATCTTCGCTGGCTTTTCGTAAAGCAACTATTTGCACTCTATGTAGTACGGAATATAATGATAGTTCTTTTGAGAGCAGCGAAGACACGTTAAATAGTCTATGTTTGTGTTGTTTGGTATATTTTTCTTCATTTAGGCCCACTTGCTCGGGCATGCATGATCTGCGGTATTCTGGTACACAGAAATCATCTCCCTCAGCACGAGGCTTTGCATGGTTCTACAACTGAAAGTGGATTGAAACTATTGGATATGCAGTCACCGAGTGGCGGCTATTACTGTGATTTATGCGGTGTAGCATTCAGGTGAAGTGGTTTCTGAAGTATCTCTTTTTTTGTCTTGAATAGCTTCAATTGCATAGTTATTAAGTAGGAAAGTGTTTTATTCCTCTATCATTGCAGTGAGGAATAGAATTAGGAGAGAAAATGAATGAAGTTTAGAATGAAAGTGAATTACATGTGAATAGTCGGAAAAGGATAAGAGAGGTGCTCTGTGCGGTTTGTTTGTCTTGAAAAAATTTCGGCTCCAGCGAGTGTCGAACCTTTCCTTCATGGACGGTAATAGTCGTTTTTGAGGGGTTTGTATCCTATCGCTAAGCCTTAGTTATTTTCATATATAGTTTCTCATTATTTGTGTTTCTATGTCAGTGTTCTCGGTACTGTCACTGAAAATGTTGGAAGTAATTTCCTCGTAAGTCGTAAGGTATTTTCAGTGTAGCTAGTTGAACGCTGCATAAGCTGGAAAAGCTCTTTTGTGCAATCCTGGTTCAAATGTTCTTGTCAGTGTTCATTTCCATATTATGCACTGAAACCTGCAGTTGTAGCTTCTTTGCCCGATATATTTCTGGATTTATTTCGTTTTTTTCTCTCACTAACTCTTTGCGACACAGAGAAATATTTATTTTATCAACCTCACGTTTCCTGTTTAGGCGAAAAGAAAATTTGTACAGTCATTGGAGATCCAGTTGCCCGGAAATAATGGTATGAGCGAATTCCGTCTTTTTTTAGTTCCCTTCCTGCTTATTCTATAGCTTACGTCATCTAGTAATTTTTCTAGGCGAATATTGAGCCAGGATCAGAGTTGTTTCTCAGTGATGTGGAATTGAAAACAATGGTTTTAAATTTACTGATGCGATTGAGGCGAATGTTTCGTCAATCACCACTTCGCCCTATTCGTACAAGTGAGAATTTCACAACAATTTTTAAATCTTTATTCTAATCTACTTTTTGTTGTAGACAGGGGAAGTTTGGCTGAGGATCATTCACTTCATTCTCCTTCGCTTGCGGAGGTTATTTTTTTACATACATTCGCTTATTATGTTCATTTGTATTTGATTGTTGCTTGCTTTTGATTCCTTTATTTTCAAGGAAGCTCGGAATTTCAACAGTAGGATCCCCACAGATATGAAAGAAAGAGGTTCATCGATCTTAAATGGAAGCGAGAACGTGAGATATTACAAAGACATTTCTTATTCGTACATTTTCACACTTTCTTGTATTGGACAGCTGTGAGCCAAACCATCTTCCTCACTTTTCGGGATTGTCTTTATTGTAAAAAAAGAAAAAAGAACTTCCGGCTTTCATGTGACTTTCAAAATTTATGAATTGCAAGTTCAGAGATGTTGTCCCTTGATCTTAATATTCTTCACATAGGGGAAATGTCGGTGATTTTTAGGGTTCTTTTCTGATAACTCGGCCTTAATAAATTATTTTCAAGACACTGGTATTCATGGATGACTACGTTAGTCCGGTAGATACAGTGGTTAATATTGACGGAGAACTTGTCAATGTAGTTTCGGCGGATCGGGGGAAATGGAATATCTCTGAAGATGGGAAGCCGCTAGAATGCCCTGATTGTTTCCGGTTTGTACTTATTCCTACCGCTGGCTTTTAACCGTTATCATTCTGGAAAACGTAAGTTTTTCAGGCAATTCGCTAACGCAGGTCGTCTGGAGCGTCATATTTCTGGATTTCATTCTCATTATGGTGCATTCAAGTGCTTGCTATGCGGACACAGGTTTCAATACAGAATAACTTGATTAAAGTTTTTGAAATCCTTTTCTAATATTAAACTTGTGCTAATGCTTTTTTAGATTCAAATATGACTACAATCTCTTGTTTCATTATCGTCATAGCTGTGCATATACGAAGTTGTTGGTGGGTGCTGACGTCCGGAAACTGGTAAATAAATTATAACTTGAAGATTTTTACCTATTTCTTATTTTTTTAATTAGACTCTCTCCAAGGATCTTGTCCCTTTTATTTGGAGACTACTTTTAGCTGGATGCCGCTTCCCTGAGAAAGCTTGTTGCTCAAATCAAACAAAGGGATCCAGAATTGCGACCGGGAGTAAGTTTTTCGAAAATTTACTCTTTTTTATGTCAAATTTTGTCAATTTATGTCAAAGCGTCGGTTTAATTATTGATCCCGTATATTGTAGATATATATTAGAGTTAAAACGACATGAAGCATGGTGTCGTGGGTGGAGCATAGTGGTTAAGATTCAAGGAGGATCCTTACTAGCACAATCCGTCTCTGCATTTGCGATTGTTCCTCGTCGATTGCAACCGCCATCTCCACCATGGCGCTTCAAGCGCAGCCACTTCCGCAACTGCACCGTGCTTTATGCTTTTTTGCTACAACTATATGCAGTGAAATCTACTCATACGCTCCGGGAATACATTCGTAGCGTACTGTAAGTAGATTACATTATCATTTGAAGCGGTAATTGAAGTAAGATAAAGAGAATAGACAGATCTCCTCTTGTTCAGTTTCCCCATTTATGATATCATGCGACCAAGAGTCGATCAGTTTCCTAATGTTGTCTACTTACCACCATCAGGACGTTCATCGACAATCTTGAGTATCCCGGCAGTGTTGCTATCTCCGAAGAAAGCGCTACGAAGCTTCAACATATTGTCAACCTCATAGTCGAATCCAGCTTCGGTCTACGAGTGGCGTCTGCTTCTTTACAAGTGTAAACAAATTTCTATCCCCTCGAGACCTCTAAACCGGAATCAAGGTGGCCGCACAACCGTTCGAACTCGTGCATGAGTTCTGTTCCTGTCCTCTGCATGGTGTAGAGCAACGGCTATGATGGTGATATATAAAAAAGATGTAGTGAGGCTTGTTTATCGTTGAACTCTCTAAGCAAGTGTTTGTAGTCGACACTCATCGCTCACGAAGTTGAACTGCATATTCAGTAATGCAACTAGTAAGAGTTTCTGCGGTGGTAAGAGGCTGCGACTGCACAGTAATTGGTTCAAAACCGTCTTTGGCGAACAAAGCTTTTTATCCTTCCGGGGTCGATAAACTGGTATCACATTTGTTAAGAAGGAAAAAAAAACTGACTTTATGCATCGGGCAGCTGCGGAATTGTAAGCATAGATGCGATATTCGGAGCCAGTGTTCTGACCCCTTCACTTTTGGACGGTTGGCGAAGGGACCCTTTCACTTTTGGACTGTTACTTAAGGGGTCCTCATCACTTGAGCAGCACCCCATGAGCTAGAACCCCTTCACCTGAGGAGGGTCCGGCTCCTCCTTATCGCACCTATGATTGTGAGTCTGCACAAATGTTCGCAAACCTCGAACGATTCTGAATTGAAGTCGTCGGGACATCCTTACTTGGATAAATTTATCAACGCCGTGCAGCTTATACTATATTTTTGTAAATTTACTACGCTAATCGAGCCAAAGTGGTGATGTAATAACTCAACATTGCATAGTTTTCAATAAATTGCTCGAATTTGATGACATTTAGTGGCTCAAAATGCTCTAATTGAGTGGATATTGTTACGCTAAGAAGATAATTAATATCTTTGTTAGAAAAGCACTTTGAGAGATACTTCCGGACGTGTTTCGAGAGGAGCTTCATATGCACTTTACTTGCTTATGATCTCGGAAGAAGAGTTTCCCATAAGCACGCTTGCTTTGCTTATGCATTTTCTAAAAACCAGGTTGTCCATCTTTAGAGCTCACGACTGGTCAATATTAAACGACGACCTTCTATAAAAGCTATACCGAGAAACATTCTACCGCTTGGAAAGAATTCTGAAAAAGCGAAGTCGAAGCGTGGATTAGAGGAAGGAAAGAAGTGCCCAGTCTGTGGTTGGTCGATTTTTACTCTTACCTGTAATCTTCTTCTTGGATTACATCTTACAATACTCGTTTTATAAATTTGCGTTCTAGATGTCGTCTTCTATGGTCAAAAATCTTTAGATAAACACATAGGAACCGTTCATTTGCTCTGCCCAAAATTTCTTGATAAAGCAATCACTAGGGAATCCACTTGTGAGTTCATTCTTTCATAAGTTTTCATCAAAGATACCATTTGCATGGAAAAGTAATATATCAGCTTCTTGCAAATTTTAGCACCTGTTTTGACGCACGATACGAGTGACGACGGGCCAACTATAACGCTGTCTTCTTCAGTCGAAAAAGATCCAACTCTTGATATGAGAAGGAAAAATGCAGCACAGCTAGATTCATATGAAGTGCGGAATTCCACAGAGGATGTGGATGCTCCTCCAGTTCTTGAGATGCAAACTCCTGGTGAAGTGGTAGGTCCATCCCGTTAGTGTTATCTATCTTAGGGAGTTCGGCCATTGAGCTGCACCTCAATAATATGTTGAATGGAATCATGACATGAGTACGCACCACATTGTGGTCACAGTCGTCCATTTATTGCCGTGTTAACCTCTTCTCAGCGACAGAAAAAGAAGCATGTACTATTTCTTTAATATGTGGTTCCTCAGGAAATGTAACTGAATAATAAGAGAGTAACATTGTTCGAAGAAAATGAATACAATCACGGTGAGACTTGTAACTTGGCTCTAAGCGAATCTCTGTCGTGGTCCATTTCGAAACGTGGGTTGATGCTTAATTACAACATTTTTGAGATTTCCGTGTCTTAAGGTACCAACTCCAACTCGCTGCATTGATGTAAATGGGGACGAGATCACGGATTTCGATGCGGATCAGCTGTCAGAGATGGACATCATGCTTTATTCCGGAGAACTTGCGCTTGGAGATCTTGTATTAACGACAAGCTGCGGTGTTCGTACTTGAGGTATTCAGTTCGGTTCGTCTGTTAAAAAGTTGGTGTTTAGGAGGAGGTCGAGTATCGTGTTGCTGTTGGTACTCGACATGGACGTCAAATAGTTCTAGAAAGGACTAACAAATCTCCTAAATCCGTAGCAGTGAAAGCTCAAGGTTATTTACTGCAATTACTTCTACATTATCTTTTAGATACTCCACTCAGTTTCATAGCGAATACCTCCGTTTCCTGTTGAATCAATTTTTCTTTAGAAGAAACGACGAGGAAAGAGAGTCATGATCGCCAACAAACAAATGAAATTCCATCTCGAAGGACAACTGTAAGTACAACAAATGTTAAGGATCTTGATTTTTATTTTATAAATTCCTCTATCATTTTAACACTTTCCGGGAGCGAAATATTAAGGTAATCATTTTTGGTAGTGGTCAAAAATCCTCTTCTCTGACATGCGTGGACTAGCTGAACGAAGGCAATAGTATATATAGATTATACTTTAAGAGGGACCTCATCAGGTTCTGGAACTGTTTCATTTTCAAGATTATAAGTTAGTATTTGCTGCCATCAGTTTTGGTCTCACTGCATTAATCCGTTAGGTGGTCTTGTTCTTCTGCTTTCTGGAAACTCAGATCCCATTACGAAAGCCATTTTGAAGAATCAAGACCATGAGCTGTAATCAGGACTGATTTGAGATTGAGGCGGGGTCAACTTTATAACCAACTGCACTGCTTTAATTAGATTTATTTTATAATATGTTGAAATACGTGTATAATACAGTAGTACTGTGCCCAAGAACATACATTATCACATGTGTTACTTTTGAAATTAAAAGTCCTCCCATGAAAAGGAATTTGTGAACTCGTTTTAAACTGTTAGAGAGAATTTAGTAGTCAAATATGAAATATGTTAGGTTCTTGAAAAAGGGAAATCTCTATTTTATATTTTTAGATAAAAGAAGACAAGAATATTGGAAACGAGCAAAACTTCTCATATCAAAATGACGATAATCGAGGAGAATATATTGACTTTATCGAAGAAGATGAGCTACGGGAATGCGTTAATGAGGAGAACAATGAAGTCGATTATCAGGACAGCCACCTTGTGGAGTATGAAATTGATGGTACGGTTGAAGAAGGAGAAAGACAATTGGTGCGAATTGTGGACAATAGAGGACAACAAATGCATCATTACTTGAACAACGGATACATGTCTTGTGGTGGTTTCGCTCAGTACGTAGAAGACGATAACGGGCAAAAGATAGTAGAGTTTGTAAAAGGAGACGATGGAGAGCAAGTCGTTCATTACTTCAACGCAAACAACATGACGGACGAAGAGGTTATAATGTATTTGAAATCACAGTTTTCTTCGATCTCGAATTTAAAAGATGAAGTCGGCTCATATCAAGCGAAAGGAAGCAGCAAAGATACTGGTGAGTTTTTATGAATATTTAATTCTTGGAATTTCTATATTTCATTTGAACAGCTTTTTTCACAGTTCCAAATGATGTTCCCCAAGCTTTCGCCATGAATACTAAAATACATTCACTTATGAAGTATTCTTTTCACTATATCTGTAGTCATCATTCGTTTCGTGTTTGAAATTTGGTCTTCATCACTTCATTCTGGTCGCTTCTGTTTTTTCGCCTTCCTTATTTTTTTTCCTTGTTTCATTGCTGCCTTTTTTTTCTTGTGGAAAATTTTTCTAGGAAAACGGATCCTTGTTTAGGCGATAGTTAATGTTCTTAGACTTGAATTCATATTATTTGCTCTTATCTCAGTCGACTGATCATTTTATGAAAGGAAAATCATTTACATTGTGGAGTTAAAAGATTTAAAATAAGAAATGATTTTCTAAGGTCGTTATCCTACATTGAATGGGAGCTCATCAGCTTCTAACAGCATGCCAGAAGACTTTATGCAGGAGGTGAGTTGATTTCCCATATTAATTTCCTTTTGGATGGCTCAAGAGGTCTATCTACCGTAACCAAAGGTCTACAGCACGTCAACACTCTTGATCCATAGTTATGGAGGTCACTCTTCTTGGAATACAGGCTATTTTCTTCGTCGGTGCTGTCTTAGGTTCCGATGAGGATAGCCATTCTGGACTCTTCAGACACCTTCTTTTAGACCCTTGAGAAGTTAGGCGAAGGCTGCATATGACAAAATTGGGATCTCTCTACGAAAATATGAGATTAGGGATGTGCATCACGAGGATGAGCGTGGTTACGCTCAACCCTGATTGTCCTGAAACCTTGTCAACTTAGCGCGTATGCCTGATCTCGCATAGGTGACACGTTGTTGGGTCAGTCAGGGGAATCCGGTGCGACATGCTGTCTCCCACGCCATTTTTTTTTAATTTCAAAAAAAAATAGGGGGAATTGAGCATGGTCGCCCTCATACTCGCGATCCACATTCCTAACCCATCATTCTGGTGAGAAATCATGACATCGTCAATTTCGTGCTGTTTCAACGCAGCCTGACTAATGATAAGAAACAGAACATCCTCAGATTGTCCCATCTTGTAGGCATAGCGATTACTTTTAAATTATTGCGATTAATATGAAATATTAATTAGATTATTGCACATTAAGTGCGACCGAACTCGTGATAATGATTACTTTCTTAACAATTTGAGAGGAATTCACCTGACACATTGATTTATTGATCATTTTAAAGTGATTGTTTTTCAATAACCCTTTTTTACCGCTAAACCTCGACAAGTGATGCTCTTTTCTCTGCATTGGCGTTGCTGAATAAAATTCTTGAAAGTAATATTTCTAGGAGTAGAATCATCCATGTATGTGCGTGTTCCTGGAATTGCAACGCCTGCGATTGATATGTTAAAGATAGGTATGTTTAACTATTTTTCTGATAACTGGTAGCACTGATCTCAAAGAGAATTCCTCTACTTTTCCTTACTCTAGTGTCACATATTACTTTCGCTTTCATTTTCAAAGGATTTGTTGGATCACATATGGCGTTTTCTTCAGGACAAAATGTAGAATTTGCTTTTCAGTTCTTATTGTAGCCGTCATCGACGGTATGATTCAGATCATCTGAGATTTTTTTTTGTTTGCTTTGTTGTTCATTCGTTAGAGTACTCGGTAAAACAGTCTACACTAAGGGCTAGTTGTGTCATCTGTGCCTACGTTATATGTTGTAAGTAGCCCTTAAATTCTGTGTTATTTGAACATTCAAGAACATCTTGTGATTTTCGAAACTATGATTATGATTTTATGATTTATGACTTTATGACTGTCATGATTTCAAACAAATTGCATGTATGATATGGTATATTTTCTTTTTCATAGGTCATTTTACGATTGTCGTCCGCATTGCTCGAATGTCATGAATATTTCTTCTGAGTATACGTATAATTTCACATATGTTTTTAATGTACGTTCATTCCTGGTTCGCGATAGTTACAGTTTCGAACGATTATCGAATAATTGGGACAATTGTAGAAGAGACCATTCTATATTCTCGCCATAAGCATCCAAATTAGATTTAGACGGTTGCCAGTCAGTAATTGTAAATTGTATTCTGAAAAGAGGAAGTGAAAATAATGAAATTATATAGGTGATTTTTGGAGCATGAAATTTGAAGTCACCTATTTTTTCCTATTCTGTAGAATGTTCCATACCCATCCGGTCGCATAGCAGAGACGTAACCATATCCTCCGATCTCATCGTTTTCTGTCATGTACCCGATAAAGCTAGAAAAAATTACAACAATAGCCATAAAAACTAAAACAATAACCATATGATTAGTGTCACAAGCTGCAGTTTGGTCATTTCACTTAGTGCAAGTGGTTCACCGCAACCGGACCTCTATAGGTAGTGCACAGGACGTAATGTACAAGTATAATAAGGTGAGAACGAAATAATACATACTGCAGTTGCGTAAGCGGCTGTGGCAAAGTGGTGGAGCGTAGCGGTTAGGATCGTGGTGGGATCCTTGCTAACAGCACCCATAGTTGCAGTTCACGATGGTCTCACCTCGGTTTCAGCCGTCGTGTCCAGAGCGTCGCTTCGAGAGCAACGGCTCTTACGCAACTGTTTTTTTTATAACATCATCAAAATCTCATTCAAAGAGTATTATTTTCCTGATTTTGATGTGTTAGACTCTATTTTCTGGATTAGTTGTCATGATGACGATCAGATCCTGCTCAAAGGTGCGATACACGACTCGTCAACTTAATCGCTTTATGTTGCGATAAAGTTGTGCTCATTGGAAGGACCGAAATGAACGTTGCACTACTAGAAGAAGATTTTCCATAGATTTCCCTATTGAATTACCTCCTGTATATTGTTGGTATTATTATTACTAATAGGTATTATCATCGAATCAAAAAAGGTTTAAACCAAAAAGCCCCATTACCGAACAACCCGCACTTTAAACATTGTTCAAAAAAATTTTTTTTTTTTTCCTTTTTTCTCTGACAGTGTCAGTGCCGCTGTTCAGCGCAGATAATCCTCCGATAGTTAACGTGTCTTGGTAAATATCCGACATGCAAACAAAAAACGGACTATTTGACGCATCAAAGGGGTCCTTCGCGGCGCTGCCACAAGTGGAGCGGTAAAAAAAATTGTTTTCAACAACTTACATTAGGGAGACCGGTAGCGAAGTTGGGGATCGTTGTAGCAGGATACCATGAAAAATTATAACCCAAAGAAAAAGCCCACAAGGAAACTATTCGCTGCTCACGAAACAAAATACGGCAACTCTTCTGGATTCTTAATTATTAGCCACTGGTCCCACCTGTACCGATTCCGATATTCGTTTTCTCTCTTTGCGCTGGTGATCTCCACCGCAGCAATACTCATTCGCTGGAGCGCTGAGTGCGCTTGCTCCGCGCAGATCCGGTGAACACGTGTAACATTTCATGTAGATGGGGTTCTGTTTTGACTACCCTAACGATTATGAAACCTACCCAGGATAGTGTGGCTTTTTTTTTTTTTTTTTTCCCTCTTTTCTTTTTTTTTTTTTTTTAAAAAACAAAAAAAACCAAAATTTTTTTTAAAAAAAACCCCCCCTAAAACCCCCCCCCCCCCACAAAAAAAAAAAAAATAAAAAAATTTTTCGGATTTTTAAAAAAAAAAAAAATTTAAAATTTTTTTTAGTTTTTTTTTTTATTTTTCATAGTTCATAATCTTCCTACTTCCACATTTGCTTCCTGAACCACTGACAAAATTTGTGAGTGACCATTTACATAAATTCATGTATGAAGATAAACCTTGTGGACAGTAGAAAATTCCCGTCTCCTCCGGATATTTTCCAACCTTCATCGGTGAACATTTCTGGCAGTTCTATTTTGGGTGAACAACCACTACGAAACGTTTCCAAAACCTTTCGAAGTCCGTATAAATGCCGATCAAAACCTAAAAGGAGTAGATCTTATTGATGTAAATAAATACTGTAATCTTTTATTGGGTGAGGATACAGGTTAAAGAATGACTATCAGACAAAGAAAGAGCGTGGGTCGTAGCAGAAGGGTCCCATTTGCATGTACAAACGTGGGTGGATGAGACTATATGCAAAATTTCAGGTCATGATCACGACACACAGTTTAGAAGGAACAGTTCCACGGTGCTACTCCAGCAGTGGGGAAGTTCAAGCTCGTCATAGGAGCAGAGGCACGTGAAAAGGTTCGACTAAAACCTTTCGGGAACTGTTTTAATCTCATTACAGGAAAAGATGTCGAATTGGGTATTTGTCAAAGCTTTTAGCGGAATAGTGCTCTCCCGGAAGTATAGTCGGATCAAAACGAGCGGAGTCTCGTCGCAGTTGGGTGGGAAACAACTCTGGAAGCTGCGGAGCAGAGTGAGTGGTTGTGATGAAGGTGGGCTCATGGCTAGTTTCACCCGCTGTGCAGCGATGAGTAGAGTTAGCGGGGGTCCCACCTCGATTACACCTGCTCGCTCTGCTGCTTCGCTTCCTACGCAACTTCACCTAGCTCCAGGTTGTTTTGCTCCGACTATAACATCGATATTTCTGTAGACTGGTCCTTTTTTGCTTCGTCTCTTTGCACTGGTCCTTTCTTGCGCTGCTTTTGCTAGACGCTCCTCGTTTGAGAGGCTTCCATCCATCTTTCTTCTATTTGTAGCGTGGATTGGATAATGTATATGAATTTAGGTTTCTTCCGAAACTGCGGAACTTCCAGTCATATTCATGGTCAGGCATGGTCATTCGACATTTCTTCGTAGTTCGCCTTTTTGTGGATAAAAAGATTTGCTCCTTTCATACAATGAAGAGCTCAGGAGATTATCATGGATCCACCAGTAAACGATGAATTTCACACACTAGCCGATCAACACCATAATGTTTCTTTGCGGAAGGGGAGCAATCTCCAGAAACTCCCAGAAAAGACCCTGCTCAAGGATGCATGGTACTGCGCAGTTGACGCTGGGAGAACTACGCCGACCTCGTTCCACAGACTCTCGATGGCGGCGAAGCACAGACAAAGACGACTACTATCAGATCCATGGATTGAAAGCCGCTTCCAATGCGCGAGCGCTTACTCGCTACCTGCTTACTCATAGAGTCAAATTAATGGTGATTTGGAACTTGAGAGGGATGATATGCATATTTGAATTCAGTATCTTGAGACCGTTAGCGGAATGTGAAGCTACTCGAGTGATGGATGGCTTGCCTATCCTTCGATGTCGTTAAAAATATCAGACTGCTTAGAGATTTCTTTAACTGATTGTGTTCGGGACAGAGTTGTTGACAACTGCTGGACTCGTTTTTTCGCGTTGTTTCCCTTGAAAGCTTTAACATTTTCCTCATCGTAATCAGAGGATAAAGTAAAAAGTTTATAGTCTAAGGTTTATTAAAGCATGTACAAGTTCAGCGGGTACGCTAACACTTCCTTTTCTTCCTCTTCACTCTCAATTAGTTCCAGCAATTAGTTTGATAAACAAAACTTTCAAGTGAATGGTAACAATTTTTTTATATAATAAATGGGACCCAACCATGAAAAAATCACAATAACATTTACTACCTCTGCCATTCATACAGTCCTCCATCAGTTTGTTGTGCGCCTCATAAGCTGCGAGGAACAACTGCCGTTTCTCATCAATCTTGAAAAGATCTTTTATGTTTTGTGCTATAAGTAAGATTGTGTGGAATTAATACATGAAAGGTTTTTTCGTTTGGCAAATTGGGGCATGTGAAAGTTCGAGTAGTTGGGCTTTAGCTATCGGCTAATATATAAGTTTGGTAGGGAGTTGTGACCGTGATTTGATTTAAAGACAGCGTATCAGACAAAATTACGTAGCTGGGAAACTTGTGGGAAAAAATGTGGAGTTCGAAGGGTGTAGATTACGGGGATGAGTGTGATCTCACTCAATTCCTTCTTATCGTCTTTAAAAACAGCTTGGAGACATCAATGAGGTTACCCCATCAGGCAATTCAAGTAAAACCAATGAATAAGTTGCTGAGGGGAACAGAGCCTGTACAAGAAAATGCCTTTTTGAAGGTATCGCCCCACGAATCTGGGGTAGTGCGGGTTTCAGGTGGGCTATGCCTATACGGGGTCGTAGATTATTGGGAAGAGGGTGATTCCTTACGAATAACAGTGTGTGCCTCTCAATTTTCTTTAATTGTTCTGAAAACCTGAAAAACTTTCTGAGAAATGGGATTTGTTCCTACGAGGTACAAGAAAACGCTCCACCTTTGTGCACGGGCTGCGTCCACTTGTAGCGCGCATTCTACCGTAGGTACTACATTGGATCCCACGCCGATTTTTCAGGATGATCAGGGGGAATTGAGTGGGGCCACTCCCGTGCTCGTAATCTTCACCTTGAATTCTATATTTTTACCCCAGATTTCCCAACTACGTCAATTTTGTGATACGTTGTCCTCTTAAATTAAACACGGTTACTACTACCCATGAAACCTATGTATTAGTCTATAGTTAAGGCTGAACAACTGGGCCAGTATTCAATCAATATCTGACGGATGTGATTACACCTCCAGCTTTATTAAATGCACAGGTTCCTTAAATAAATACAAACTTGTTTTATTTTTTCCATAGTTTATTTTTCAATTTCTTTAAACATATTCTGATCCTAACCCGCAGTTAGAGTAGAATTTGAATGAAACTAATTAAACTCACACTTTTCCCTTCGATCACGGAACAACCGAAAGCGACCATTTCGTGCGTACATCCTCTGACCGTTTCCGTTCTCCCATGATAAAATTTTCTTGTTGAGGCCGTTTCGTAAATAGGGGCAAAACTGAAATCCATAATAATAGTTCTAAGGTGTTTTAGTTAGAAAAGTTTAGACAAAAATTTTCTAAGTCCAATTATTTATTTCTTAGACATGAAATAGCTTAAATGACAGTCTCAAGTGACTTTTTAATATTATATTTCACTTAAAGTAAAAATTAAGCGATGAACCAAGGTAGAAAAGAAGCTCTAGAAGAAATTTTTGCTCTTGGATCCCCAAGAGTAATAAATTAGAGTAATTAGAATAAAGGGGTTCCTTTAGATGAATAAATAAGACATAAATAAAGAAAATAAATAAATAATAGGGTAGTTTTTGGGTAATTAATGGCGCGGGACGTGGTCTGTGTGTATAACAGCAAAAACACGGTCCTCCACCATCTCCTTGCTTCTCACTTCACAAATCAAGGAACCACAAACCTCGATCGATTGATACATCAATCCATCAAATTGTGCAACAGTTTATCGACGAAATGAAACTATGTAGAGTGGATTTTATCGTGTGCATGTAAAAAGTTGCTTTCCCGAGTAAATTCACCACTTTATGCTGTTTCAGTTAATCAGCGTTAGTGAAGAAAGGAGAGTAGTGAATTACCGTTCCTATGTTTTTTATACACGTCTTTACAGTGAATTTACAAAAGCCTTCTTATCCATTTAATTATCACCATTAATTAAATTATAATCCTATAGATATAAAAAACTCTTTTTTCCGGGCAACATGAGGCTCCTGAGATTTGTACTTCAAGTTGTTTGAAGTTTTTGTTGTTACCTTTTTTTTAAGAAATACGTATAAAATGGATTTTTCCTCTTTTCCTAACGAGAATAATTCAATCACAGAATTCGCGTTGAATACTGTCTCCTTTGAAAAAGCGCGAGAGCGAAAATCGACTGTACCTATTCTCATTCCGATTAATAATAAAATTTCAGATTTTTTTTCAAAAATTAACGAAGCTATGAATCCAAGACGGCTACATGCATGGAAAGTCGAACGTGGACGTGAAAATTATTAAAATGAAATTATTAAAATTCTCCTATTTTTCCTCTCACTGAAAATGTTACAGAGATGACTAAATTGACGTAGAATACGGTAGATTGCGGTTTCACCAGCAAAATTCTAAGTCTCTTTACGCTATTTTTCTTTTTTTTTAATTTTTAAGAATTGAATCAATTCATTATTAGTATCAGTAATTATACTTATTAATATAACTGTCATTTGTTTATTAATTATTTTTTTAAGAATTATATTTTACATGTGAAATACATTCAACAATACATTCCATGTATTAAGTGATGTTCAATTACCTGCCATGAGTTTTGAGGAAAGCAAGTTGGAGAGCAATCTGTACAACTGTGTCTGTGTACAATTTTGATTGCTTCACTAAATTATTGCCATATTTTTCGAAGATGACACTTTTCACTCTTATTGTTTTCCCCTGAAAAACATCATTGAATCAATAATCAATCAATAGGTTATCAATAATTAATAGGTAACAATAAATCAGCTGTGAATCACTAGGTTTAACATAAAGATGGAATTAAAATACCAATTTGCAAAAGTTCTTTTCAGCGTCCACTATGCTTGCAATATCATTTGACGATAAATCAAAATTGAGCAGTTCTGGAACCTCGAAAGGAATATCCTGAAGAGAAGAACATTTATTGATCTTTCTGCCGTTTGCTGAATCCATAAAAACCACTTCACCTGCGGTTTCCATACGGTTTTTCTGGTTCGCGATGTAGCATCATCGGCAGCCAGCATTACTACGATCGCATCCACGTTACTGTGCTGGAATCAGGAATTTGATGGAGTTTTGATCCGACCGCCAATAACACACCTTTCATATATTAAATAAAAATACAAATAAATTAAATAAGATAAAATAAAAAAATAAAGATATAAATAATTAAAATAAAATAAATCAAATAAATAAATAAGTAAAATATAAGCAATTTAAGTGAAATTAAATAAATAAATAAATAAAAGTAATGAATTAGGTGAATTAAATTTATTATTTGTTTTTAAATAAATAAATAATAAATTAAATAAATTAAAAGTTATAAAATATAAATGTTACGAATGTAATAAAATAATAACAACAATGATAATAAATTTGAATGATAATGATAAATAAAATTATTATATGATAAAATACCACTTAATAGCATGCGATGCTGCTCTACGCTTCATTGGGACCCAAATTTATTTCCCAAAATGAGAAAGGATGTTCAAAAAGGATAGAGCTATGATAATTTCCAGTTCTATTCTCTTTCTCTCTTTTAACATAGAGGGGAAAATTTAAATATGTTTTATTGTTTATTATTTCATTGCTTATTTATTTTTTGTTGCTTATTTGTTGCACACAAATCGCGCCAAGAACTTCGCTTGAGGTTCATGAACGCGTGTGCAGCCTTACAGTACAGTAGTGATTTGCGTGGGCGAACCGATGTGTCAAGTCAGTGTCTTTATCATCTCAAACAAGTCGCGTACCAATCTGCCTTGGACCTTGAAGAAATTGAAAGGCTTGGTTGGCAATACGGCGGTTTTGAACCATCGGCTGATTGTGCAGTCATAGCAGAACCTCCTACCAATTGCGCTACACTCGTCCATCAAATGTTGAACAATTGCAGATTTTTTTAATCTTATTTTTTTTATTTTGAGCGTATTTTTGAGGACGTTGAAGACCACAATCAAGGTAGGAGCCTGAATTGAATTGTGAATTATTTGTCTCTGCTTTTGTTTATTTATTTGGTTTAGCATTAAAATGTCATTTAGTCCCAGTACGAATTCTTTTCGATCGTGCAGCTCCAGTCGATCATCTTACCAACTGCGTTACACTACGCTTTCTTACGCTACGGTACCGCTTTCTTAACCACGAGGAACCCTTTTTTGGTTTGACCAGCAGTCCTGTTCTTGGAATTGCTGTGACTACTTTACCATTTCCTGACCATTTTCTTTCAGGAATTCAAACATACAGTAGAAAGTCGGCCAAGTCTGACCGCCAACTCAATAGTCATATTTTTAGCGCACCTTTCTTAAAAGAAAAAGAAAAACTTGAGTTACTTTTCCAAGGAAACCACCGGGAAATGCTTGTGCAACGATCCGGACAAATGCGAGAATTCCCAACGCCAACGTTTTATCAATTCGAAAAACATCGGGAATGAAGGTGATCAAAGTAAAAATCAGGACATGCAATGCTATCAAAAGTTGTATTAATTTTTAAAAAAATTCAAAAAGTTCCTTACATCGGCCTGTAGGAGAATCCTCCCATCCTTGCATGCAATGACGTTCATGCACTTATCAGCCCATTGCATTCGACTTTCTCCCATTAATGAAGCATGAAGATGCTAATCAAATTGATTTCATGAATCCACAAATGATGTCCAGACGGGGGCAACTCACCTTCGATGTCGTCTCATATACGTTATCGGTTAGCGTAAGACAAAAGCATGACTCCTCGATGCTTTTGATGTTATATTTGTTCTTCGGTGAGTTTGAGATGAGTGACGCCCGCATCTGTAAATTGAAATATCGTCGTTAACAAATAAACAGTGTAATATTCTTCATAAACAGAATGATTATCACCATATCTAACGGATATTCCACTAGAATGGAATATCCAGTAGGAAAAGCGTTTTTTAAAATGTATTTTTATCTTTATTTTATATTTAATATTTATTATATTATTGATATTTTTTATTCTATATTTATTTATTTTTTTATATTATTATATTTTTATGACCTGGACCATATCCGGACTAGAACCTCTCATTGGATTGCAAACAATCCCCTCTTACCACTTTTTCATCGGGAAGAAAAATTGGGAAGAAATTGTCTCGGAATGAAGAATTCCTAGAAGAGAGAGAGAGGAGAGAGAGAAAGAAAGAGAGAAAAAGAAAGAAGTGTAGGTGCTGCACATATTTAACGTTTATTTTATAAGGGGTACACGAAAAGTTCCGTCTAAAAATCCATAAAATACGAAACGGTCTTTAGAAACCAAACAGGTGACACTGGGACACCGTTTTAGTTTTAGGACACAGTTTTAATAACACCTTAACAGCATAACGAAAAGAAAAAACCTCCCCAGAACGACCCAATTTGTGCCCAGCGCATTTTTTGTTCTGGTTTATTTTTGAAAACGAAAATCCCATCAGAAACACGACAAAATAACGTAAATAACAATATTAGAAAAATGCCTCCACTGGTATCTATATTATTCATATTTGCGAAGGCGCTTTCTGAAGTTGTTCACGATCCAGATCGTTTGGGACGAAATAACGATAGTCTTCCACTGTTATGTCGGCCTATGCGAGCTTTAACGGTGCTTCCAAAAATCCAGCGAGTGTTTCTGGGATTTATTTAGATTCAAAGATAGAGGTTAATGTTTTTAGCGCAGCAATTTTAGACTATAAACAAAATAAAATAAATAATTAATAATTAAATAAATCAATAATAATTAAATAAATTTGGATTATAAATCAAATTAGAAATTAGGCATAGAATTTGGAAGAAAACACTTTTTTTTCGGATTTCGGATAATTTTAACTTTATCGTTTACATATGTAGTTACTAATGGATAGGTCTGTTTCTGTGGAGATAATAACCTATTTAAATTCAAAAATAAGTCGTCCAAATTAAAATTTTCCAACTTTCAATTAATTTTTCTAGAGATCAGCTTATGTTTTATTCTCTCAGATGACATAGACAGGATTTTGCCACAAAGAATAACTGTTTGCTACAGTTCTAGCAGTCCTACTTTAGGTCCTTTTTTTAATTTTTTTTCTCCTCAAAATATTCACAAAATTCACCTTGGCCCACGTATCCCTATTATGCGTAGTTAGGGTAGCAACCGAGCGTGGATCATTGGTGGAATGTTCATCGATGTAGGAAAGAGTCTGGAATTAATATTTATTTATTTATTTATTGAAAACACCTGCAGGTGTGCCATAAAACAAAAAAAGAACAAGATGGAACAGAGCTCAGCTCATGAGGAGTGGATTATACATGAAATTTTTAAAAATATCGCAAAAAAAAACCAAAAAAAAATCTCTGTTCAGTCTGACAGCCTTATTATTCAGTTAGATATTTCGGTATTTTTAAAAAAGCCATGAAAACCTAAAAAAAGGAAATCTCACACGATGAAGTTCATCCGGGGTTTTTAGCTGTCCTTCTTTCAACATCTCTACCCTCCATATCTT
Organism: Necator americanus; assembly: GCF_031761385.1. Taxonomy (NCBI): domain Eukaryota; kingdom Metazoa; phylum Nematoda; class Chromadorea; order Rhabditida; family Ancylostomatidae; genus Necator; species Necator americanus. The sequence continues at coordinate 4,972,668 of NC_087375.1, read as the reverse complement.
CCCACGGCACAATACCGTAATATGCGATGGACAGTCACCTTCAGACTCTAAATTAGAAATGAAAAAGATTATTCCTGTACACTTACGCTGCTATATATTCTACTAGCTCTGTAACTAGATTTTTCATCCGTTCGGGTCCACAAATTGGTACCCGACTTGCCTGGGAGGATAAAAACACTGAATTGACACATTTGCTAGCATGCCGCAGGTTACTGTATAGCCTAGATACGGGTTTTTAAACTCCAAACTATTCTGAATTGAAGTGAACGGGGTAGTGAATCCCAAGCGGATTAATCAACGCCAGACACTTTACTTTACTCACACTTTAGAAGTTATGCGAAAAAAAAAATTGAAAAAAAAGAAAAAAAGCCATGCGAAGCAAAATTGAAGCTTTTCAAACCTGTCTTAAAGTACCGATATATCCTATCCTTAGGTATCTCTGGAACACGACAGCTATTGAAGAGACAATGGTATTGGTACATGTCCCATGTTACTCCTCGACTTTTGGTCACTGGAAGTGTGTCCCTAAATTGAAAAAAAGATGCGTGAAGTCCCAAACCTCATATTTTCGAGTCAAGCTATTTGAAGCTCGGTACGGTACATACACTGCGTGGGCGGCTGCGCTCGTGGGCGGTGCAGTGGAGCGTAGCGGATAGGATCAAGGGGGACCCTTGCTTGCACTACCCATGGCTGCAGTACGCGATGGTCCCACCTCGATCCAAACCTCATCGTTTCGAGCGCAACCGCTTGCGGAGCTGTGCCGAGTTCCATGTCATTTTAACTCGATTATACCTCTATGTGTTCCATGAACACATTTAATAAAATCTTCGAGAACGTTGCTTACTTTCTAATTCTCTCCCAAAATTGCATCAAATAATAAATATCGTCAGCTGCACGACAAATTTGTGAACCTTCTAGCGGTGTCCACATCGAGTTGCTTGAAGCCAGAGAGAGATAAGGAATGAGAGGTTCTCGTACTTCGTTATACGCATCGTACCACCAGTCTTCGAGCTTAAACACGTCACTCATATTTCAGGAAATTTCTTGAAATTTTTGGAAATGTATGAACAAATTCCTTAAATCCAGACACATGACTTTGCTAATGTTACCTAATAAACGTTGGTAGTATTTCCTAAGCTTCTAAAAAAAATTTTCAAAAATCCAGAAAGATACATCAAAGCACAAGAAAACAAAAAATAATAATAAGAAATAATAGAAAAATTAAAATTAAAATCAAAATGAACAAAACAATAGAACACTGAATAGGGGTTTTCAACTATCCTTCTTGTTGAAAAAAATAATTCTACAACAAATAACGAATCCCAGTGATAATTTGCTTATTATCCAAAGTATAGAAAAATATGACAACAATTTTAAAAGTGGCTACGTAGTAAAAAGTTCACGATGTAGTTCGTATAGTTACGTATTCTCATCATTATTTTTCTTTCAAGTGAAAATTCGCAAGTTATGGTGAGAACGAATCTGAGTACGAGGTGTAAGCATCATGATAAAATCATTTTAGCAGATAACGAGTAAAGAAAAATGAAGAAGAAGCAAACATAGCAAGAAATGAGTTCAGTTCTTTCTTTTATATCCATATTAAAGAATTAAAAACCTAAGAAATATAGTTTTCTAATTTTATGATATCGAAATGAAAAAGTAATGAATTTTAGCGAGCTTAATCACGTTATGAGATGAGGATCTCCTATCGGCTGGAAGCAACTGTCATTACTATTTTTTCTTCACTTAAAAATACTCCCAATAACGAATCAGAAGCAGTCAGATACTACATTTCAGACAGTAAAGTCTTAAATAAGAACTGAACAACAAGTTTCACTTGAAGACCCCTTAAAGGCATCACTCCACGTATCTGGGGTGGTACGGATTTCCGGTGGAGTATTCGTGTACGGGATCGTAGATTAAGGAGAGGGAGGTGATTCCGTCCATTTCTTCCTAATTCCCGTAAAAAATGGCCCGAAAGATACGGCTTCGAGCGTTCCGGTGCACTATTTTCCACAAGGAGTTCGATTGGAGCGTGCCAGCCTTGTGCGGCGCCGCATCTTCCGGGCCGTTTTTTACGGCAATTAGGAAGAAATGGGCGGAATCATCCACCTCTCCATAATCTACGAACCCGTATACGAATACTCCACCTGATATCCGCACCACCCCAGATTCGTGGGGTGACACCTTTAATCTCCCGTTAACCCACCAAATATCTATGTAATCCAATCTAAAAGTAGCCTTTTAATTCCCCCGTGATACTGTACTATATAAAAAACTATCTGAACCTTATATCTCACCCAGTTCCTCTTCTCCTTGCTTCGATTCACAAGAGCATCTTGTAGTTGTTTCGCTAATGTGCTCTTTCGGAATGACTCCACTGCTTCGCTTGTCCTTTGTTTTTGTTTCTCATCGAGCAGTACGGTAGCTTAAAAAAACATCTCAAACAACAAAACAAAAAGTAAAATATGTCAATAGCGTATTTCTAAATCCAAAATCAACAATTATTTACTTTGCCCGCAATCAACATCAGAGTAGAAGTTTTAAATGTCGACCATTCGTTACTCATTTAAATATTAATCCATTTTTTTCTTGTTAGAGCCCGTGCTATCCGTGAAAAATCAAAGCAAATTATTGTACATTATTGTTACATATTATTTATATTGCTATTATTATATTACACATCAAATAAAATATTTTTAGGAAGTTGTGAACTTAATAATTTATTGGTTTCATGTATTTAATTACATTTTCAAATGAAATCTTTTATAAAAAAGTGTCAAGTGTACTTCCAAGAGAGTAATTATTAATAACTTTAACTTCTTCTCGTGGACCGTGGTATTCGGACGGACGCGTTTGTAACTTCATAAGCATTTGAAAAGTTTTTTTTTTAAATGTGTTCACAAGAAAAAGAAAAGATCTCCCTAAAAACGCTTATAAAACGCAACAAAAGAACAAAATTAGAAAAAGAAGTGAAAAACTCCATGTATTTCCCACAATACCGTCAGGGCCCAACATCCTTGCGCTGCGTTTTCTACTGAACTGAAATCTCTGCAATGTTTTAATTGCTTTTTTTCTCCAAACGTACCTAATAAATTCATCAGGAATAAATAAGCACCGCTGTGAAGAAGGAAAACTCAAGGAAAATGTAAAAAATCTAATTTTTTGGAGATGTTGGACTAAGCATGAAAGAATTTAACATTTTGTACTCCAATCTATGTAGACAGGCACATGGAAGACCGATAAGTACAGCATTTTTTCGCTACAAATTCTATCTTAATCCTAACTCACATATTTTAGAAAAGCAGAAAATACAGTTATTGCAATATTATCTATTTGTTGTAAACACCATTACTAGCTAATTTTAGTTAATAAAATAGTAACAAAATGAATTGTTTATATTTTTTCGAAAGTTTTTCAAAATAATGCTATCTTTGGAAGCAATCATCCATACACATTCGAGGCATCCCAGGACAACTATCACAAAATTCTCAGGTGTTCCGTCGTTCTTTCCTTTTCCTGTCTGCTTGAACGTGCGACAAAGTCTCTTTTTTTTTCTATTTCCTAATAAGTGAAGTGAAAAAGAAGTAAAAAAGTAAAAATTCAGTGCAGAAAACTGCAGAAACGAACAAATTTTATTTTATTTTTATCTAGAAATGCTGAAATAAGCTAAAAAAGCGTGTCATCGCCAAGGCGACAGTGGATTTAAAGTACATATTTAATAAATAAAGTTAAGTTAAGTTAATAAGTTTAATGTTTAATAAACTACATATATTATTTCGAATGTCGCACATGTATGGCGACAATGGGCTGTGAAGGATCAACTAAATAAAAATCTCAACTTCTTTTTTCCCTGGAAATGCATGAAATGTTCTGAGCGCTGCGCAATTTTCTGCTATAATCGATTTGATTGATTCGATTTATGATATGTGAACTATGGACTTCGAGACCAGCTAGAGTGTTGTCAGGTCCACACGTGGATGGCTGACCCCTCAACTATTGGACGGATTTTTCTGGATGATTTTAAAAATATGACATACTGTAAAAATCGTCAAAGACAATCCAACATCTAAAAAATCAAATAAGAATATGATCACTGGATGGATTGATTTTGAATTCAAACAGTGTAAATGTAATCAAGTATAATCAAAATAATACTATAGACATATTACAACTGTAGTTTGCAATTCTCACAGCTGGTAATGTGAATTTAGTCATTCCTGCAACTCAAGGATCGCCCGGGGATAGTTATTCATTTCTCTTTCCTTTCACATTAAAAGCATCACCCCACGAATCTGAGGAGGTGCAGATTTCAGGTGGAGTATTCGTATACGGGATGGTAGATTATGGAGAGGAGAGTGATTCCATCCATTTCTTCCTAATTTCCGTAAAAAAAAAACCGCCTGGAAGATGCGGCGTGCGCACATGACTGGCGCTCCAATCGAACTCGTTGTAGAAAATAGTGCACCGGAACGCTCGAAGCCGTATCTTCCGGGCCCTTTTTTTTACGGCAATTAGGAAGAAATGAACGGAATCATCCTTCTCTGCTTAATCTACTATCCCCTATACTAATACTCCACCTGAAATCCGTACCACCTCAGATTCATGGGGTGATGCCTTTAACATGAGAAATATCGTAACTTGCTCGCGATGACCAAGCTATTCCATGGCAGCCCACAGGAGATGGAACATAATTCAACTTAGCACTTTATTTGGTCCTGTACGTGAGAGAATAATAACACGGATATAAACGGTAGATTTGACGGTAAATCTGATGGTTTTCACATCCTACTTTTTTCTTTTTTTCCCATTTTCTCAGTCATAGTCGCGCATGTTTCGCGTTCATTTGTTCACATGCTCATGTCGCATTATATTAATCTACTGAAATTATTGAAATTTTATCGATTGTGCGTTTGATTACAAGAATTTTATTTGTAAAATTATTAGGCTACTAAAATTATTATTATTGTTATTAAAATTATTGCTATATATTTTAGGTAGAATTATTATTATAATTTTAGATGAAATTATTGTGTCAACTGGAGAACAAGTAAAAGTGAACCACGGAGCTTTTTTTTTAAGAAATGCCACCGTGCAGTAAATCCCAGCAAGGCAGATTTAAGCGCCTCAGCACGCTGAACGGTCAATTTATCCTTTGTCGTAGTGAATGCGTAATTTCGTTCCTTTTAAAGAAATCACCCCAAATATCTGAGGTGGTACGGATCTGAAGTGGAGTATTCGTATACGGGATCATAGATTATGGAGAGGAGGGTGATTCCATCCATTTCTTCCTAGTTGCCGTAAAAAACGACTCGGACGATACGATCCGGCGAGCTATTTTCTACAATTGGAGTTCGATTGGAGCGTGCCAGCCGTGTGCACGCGCCGTATCTTCCGGGCCGTTTTTTGCAGAAATTAGGAAGAAGTGGACGGAATCTCCCCCTCTCCATAATTTACGATCCCGTATAAGAATGCTCCACCTGAAATCAGTACCACCTCAGATTCGTGGGGTGATGCCTTTAACGCCGCCTAATTCCCACATTGGTTTAATTACCCAAGTTCAAGGATGCGCAATTGGATCAAGTTATCGATCAAATGAACGTGACAATATTTGATGTTGTCTTCAAACAAAGAATTTACATCGTACGGTACAAACCGTATCGAATTCAACAATCACTACATGACAAAGTGATAAGAACACGAATATTAAAAACACCGACCATAAACTCTGTTTCCTACGATATTCTCCACTGTTTACGGCACATTTCTGGTGGAAATTTTGCGAAAGAGCGCGAAAAACGAATGAAATGAGAACTTGAATGAAGAAAACCAGAAAAACGTCTCAGGATTTGTTCAGAAAATTTCCTGCTCTAACTGATAACTAATTTCCTGAAGTTAGTTATCACATCCTTAGGTCAAATAACGCAGCGATAAAAAAAATGTAGGAACTTATTTTTTACAATGTTTTCACATTAGCTTGAACAACGGGAAATCTCAAGAATTCCTCTATAGTGTCAGTAAAAAAGTTGGCTATTTATTTTTTGTTTTCAAAAATTTGAAGAATTATGATATTGACAATGTCCAAGTTCTTTTTTCTTGAAGCTTCGGCATTAGATACTGTATTTATGTTTTCTTGTTATATCAACGAGGTTTTGGTGAAACTTTATAACTGGCCTGACGTTTCCAAAATCTCGTTTTTACCAAAAGCCTGAAAATGGTCCAAGGTCTCGGATGCTCTACATTACGATCCATTAAACTCCCCATCTCTCCTTGCTAAGCTTCGATATCATCCTAGGTACACAACGGAAGAACTCCAAAAAGAAAACAGAAAAGAAAAACAAACGAAAAAGTACGGATATTGTATGAAAAGTCTGAAGTAGTTGTAATTTTGAAAAAAAAAACGCCAGAAGTCAGAAGTATCCACTTTCATGCTCTCGAGAACAAGCTACAGAGAAAAAACTATGTGTTGTATTAATCCTATCCTAATGTCGGAATTTTTATTGTTATTATTATATTGTTATAATTTATTCTAATTTTGGTTATCCACTATGTTTCTCGAGATCTATAAGAAAATTGCTAGTTTGATTTTAGGTTTATGGCTGAGAGAAAGATCCATAGAACATATCTTTCACTATAAAAAAAATTTGATTCTAGCTACCCCAATCACGTCCCACAGCCCAGTGTTTCTCCAAAATTTCCACAATTCTCAAAGATAACAAGTAATAATTTTCTACGTCTACTACCTCAACTACGCGTTATTTTTATAACGAAGCACTCGGTGCAGAATCAGATAAATGAAGTTCTCATCATCCAGACAATACAGACTGTACAGAGAACACTTAAGCGGAAAATTTCGAAAAAAACTTTAGTGTAACTTGCCTGATCGTAGGTATTTGTCGAGTGTTTCATTGAGATTCGGAACAGGTAAACTGGGAAGTTCGTCCTGTTTCGAAAACGTGGCCATACTTGAAAGAAAAATTGGTAAAAGTTGGAAAATTCGGATAAAAGATGAAAATATGAGCACAGCATATTGCAATTGCATATGTATGTGAAGGTTTTTCGCCTCTGGGTACTTATTGTTGGTTTTGAAGAGAAGAGTATCGCTAAGTATAACACCGTTTACAAATTATTGAAAACACGATGTGAATTTTAGGAAACATTTCTCTTTTTCCAAGATTTTTCCGAAGCCTTTATCCATGCAAATGAATAGATCGTGGAATTTGCAAGTGAAATTCTCTTCTTTGGATATACAGTAATATCATTTGGTATACAGCAATACAATAATTCTTTGACAGAGGAAAAAAAAGCGACAGATGCGGATGCGTGTCTTTGGGTATTTTGGAGCACATCTCCTGTGAACAATGAGAAACGGCGATGAAAAGTCTGTTTCAGTCAAGAAAAATCGAAATATCGAAATATCATATCGAAAAATTCATTTATTTGCTATGAATACTGGAAAATATTATAGAGTAATTAATAAAAAAAAAAGAGAAACCCAACGCAAACACGCATTTATGTCACGTCGAAATCCATCTACTACACCTTCACCACAAAATTCAAGCACAAAATGCTGGCGCGAACAGACGCATTACAATAAACCCTAATTATTGAGTTGGTAAATAAGTCGTGAGAGGTTTTTAGACTAAAAATGCACTTAAAAACAAAAAAAAACTTAAAAACATGTGCTGATTCTTTTTTTCTCTCAGAACATTAAAATAAAAAGTAAATAATAAAATAAGTAATAAAAAATAAAGTATAAAGTAAATAAACAATATATTATAAATAATATAATATAATAAATAATATAGTAAAAAATAAAGTAGAGAAAAGAATGGAAAAAATGGAGCGTTTGTGGCACGTTTTTGATTTCGTCGAGCTTAGGTGGGTACTCGTGAGAGGTCGCGTATGTAGAAGGTTTCGAAAGAGGCATTAAAATTTAAATAAAAAACCAAAAAAAATTTCGAAAACACAAAAACAAACAAACGGAAAACAAAAGGAAAAAGCTAAAATGAGGTGTTGAAAAAATTGCTGATCGAAGGTAGGAATAATAATGAAGAGAATATTAAGGACAAATTTATTGTAAGTTGTCCGTTCTAAAAATAGCTGAAAAAGAATGGATTTTTCCTTAAGATATAACCTATGGGCTGGTTGATACGTCTTTTAGGAAAATTCCCTCTCGCTTCTGCATATACTACACAAGTCACAGGTGTAGTGGCTTTATCGCCTCGATATAGAATTTAGAAAACAAATGAATGTTTGTTTTTGTTCATTTGACACCTAATTATAGTGATAAAAAGGATAAATTTGCAAAAATTAGAAAAAAAAACTCAGCTGTACAGTGTCGTGTCGCATAAAACAATAAAATTCTCTAACAAGGGATCAATACCAATATGCTGGTACTTTTTATTTATTTATTTATTTATTTTTGCAAATCTTGGTTTGCAAAACCCTCATTACTTCTATTCCTCAATCAAATATTTCGGTAGTTCAATCTATCGTCAAAAACCACGATGGACTTCGGATCTACTTGAATGTAGGTTTTTTTGCTACCATTTTAAAGCGGAACATCTAAATTTAAGCAGCGTTTTGCGGATCGAATCAAGTGGATTTTCTTGGATCTACTAAAACTGGAAGAAGATGCCACCTTTAGGCTATGAACACAAGTTATTGCGTTTCATTCTTTTCTTTTGTAGAAATGAAAAATTCGTAGGAGAACTTTCTTCCACTTTCATCCATACTCATGTGAAATGTATGCCTTACACGGATGAAAGTATAAGAATAATTGTTTTCTTTAATTGAACCAGACACGAGGTAGTTACAATCCTTTATTCGTGGCTAACATTTCAGCAATATCGCCTTCTTCAGAGCCTGAAAGGTTGAAGTCGAACGTAACAAGCGATCAGTACCAGAATGCTGGCAGTTTTTTTTTTGCAAATCTTTGTTTAAAAATTTGATTAATCCGATCAGATCCGAGTCCGATCCGAGTCCTAAACATAGAAGTTTCTTTGTTGGGCGGATAAGGCGTTTGATCGGATTAATCACGTTCGATTTCACCCTTTCAGACTCTGAAGAAGGCGATATTGCCGAAACGTTATCCACGAATAAAGGATTGTAACAACCTCGTGTTCGGCTCAATTAAAGGCATCAGCCCACGAATCTGAGGTGGTGCAGATTTCAGGTGGAGTATTCGTATATAGGATGGGAGACTACGGAGAGGGGGGTGATTCCGTCCATTTCTTCCTAATTGCCGTAAAAAACGGCCCGGAAGATACGGCTTCATTCGTTTTGGCGCACTACTTTCTAGGAGTTCGACTGGAGCGCGCCAGTCTTGTGCGGCGCCGCATCTTCAGGGCCATTTTTTACGGCAATTAGCAAGAAATGGACGGAATCACCTCCCTCTCCGTAGTCTCCCATCCCGTATATGAATACTCCACCTGAAATCTGCACCACCTCAGATTCGTGGGGTGATACCTTTAAAGAAAACAATTTTTGAAACATCAACATGCCGAGGTTTATCGAAAGTCGCACATGGAGTATAAGAATAGTTTTTTTTTTAAATAAAGAAGAAGTGGTAGAGACTGGTTGAACAAAGAACAAATCAGCATCCAAAGTACAAGCGCGCAAGAATGTATCGCTTATCAAAAAGGATGCGGTGTCATACTGTGTACGAACGGAGTGAAAGGGGTCAGAATTTGTTTACGTGGTTCTTGTTATCATCTTGTTGGTCTTCTCGATCTACTACACTGTAGTAGCTAGTGATAAATTTGAAAACTTAGATTAAAGCAGTGGAAAAATATCCTGAATGGTCGCCAACTGAAAAATATGTACAGGTACACACATAATCAGGTAAATCTAACATGATATACGTATCTATTAGTGTGCCTACATTTGATATTTTTTTGAATTTTTATATCTATTAACTACTTATCTATATTTTGCTATTTTTATATTAATTTATCAATATTTTTTAAATTTCTATTTCTACGATTTTTTTTACTATTTCAATTTTCCTTTTCTGCTTCCAATCTTTTCTTTGACTTCACAACGTCTTAATTTCGAATTCTGAAGACGGGTAAAAAATCGAAACGTCACGCTAATCAGAGTCCCATCTTAAAAAAAATCTTGTAGACACACTAACAGAAAACGTAAGCAGGAGTGTGCCGTGGTTCCAAGACACGAGAACGTTAGAATAACGTGGTGAGTTCATTGCCATCAGAAAACAACAGGAAAAAGAAAAGTGATGGGAATATATGTATTATAGATGGAAGAGATCTGAAAAAAAAATCCAAGGAAAATCAAGTTCAGATGTTTATGATAGAGGTATCAACTTGTTTTCCCAGAGAAAAAAAAATCAAAGTATAATCGAAATGATTGTTCCGAAACGATATCTGAAGGGGAAAAATCTTCCAAGAAGTTGTCCAAGACTATCTTGAACCTGTATTTTAAGAATAAAAGAATCCAAGAGTTGGTCTGATGTTGTTTGTGAAATTTCCTCTTTTTTTTTCTCAAGTGCAAAATAAGATAAGGTTTCAAACAGGTCCTATGCATGCAACAGCAGTTGACTTGCAACTAAACTGTTTGTCAGGTACTGTAGGAAAAATGAAAAATAAAAAAAAAGTTATTAAACAACTAACAACACAACATCCAAACAATATCCATTTCTATAACTTCATAAAATCACAAAATAAAACAAAAGTAAAAATAGATTTAAAAAAATGATGAATAAAATAAAAAATAACTTAATAAAATTACAAACTAAAATAAAAAGTGAATAAAAAGTAACGAAACAAAATAAAATTCACAAATTATTATTAATTAGCGCTCAATTCATGGCTACCACTACCAAACTGTTGACAGATTCGAGTGAAAAGGGGGTAAGCGAATCAATTGCGTAGTGAGTGGGACCGCGCATGACCTACAGGAATTAGCAATGTTTTCGACATAAAAGTTTGCAGATCTCATAGGAGGTGTCCTAGAACAAAGAGGGACGACCCGTAGTTCAATCACAATCACATTCACGCTTCAACGGAATCGTTGCAATAACGCTACAAGGGGGAAAAAATCCATAAAACGACTGGTTTTGTCGTTAAGTACCCAACTTGAGGAGGTCATTAGGGGGAACATGCGTCTACCGCATGCGACACCAGTAAAACCAATCGAGAATAAGTTCGATATAATAAATAAATAATAAATAAATTGATGAGCAACATAAATGAACAGAAAATATATGGTATAGGTCCGCCGAAAGAAAATGCACGGCTAAAAATCATGAGCCAGAAATAATCTATTGGCGAAAAGCACTGAATCCATAAGGATAATTTATGACAGAAATATATAAAGGAATCTTTTTACTGTAGTCCTTACAAAACCATTTAAAAAAATCCCACTTTAGAAGAAAAACTACCACGAATATTCGAGAAAATCGCGAAGGAGAGAAGTTGAGGGACGAAAATTCGTGTAAGTTCGCAATCGATTCGAAGTCACAGAAGATCAGTGAACGGTTGATCCAGTATCCAGTTCCGTTCTCAGCATGCGATTATTTCTATGAGTTTTTTCCTTTTCCATTAATTTACAGTATGCAGTGCAGAATTTTTCGCCATGTTTTTTCACCATGTAGTATAAAAAAAAGCTGGTAAAATTCGAATTGTATGAAATTCTATGAAACTATCAAATTCTCATTTCAACTTGGAACATACATTTGTTTGAAAAGAAAACATCAATAAACTATAAACAAATGAATGAAGCGCTATGAACAATCAGAGGAATTCCTGACTCAAAATTTGGAAATATTTTTTTTCTTCGAAAAATATATGTTAGTGGTGTATTTCCTGTTTCATTATGGTTACATAAGCAGCAAAACGCACTCGGATTGATCGCATTAGGACCGCTGCTTCACGTCTCGACAATTTTTTCCCCCCAGGGTATTCGACTACAATTACAAGTCAGCATTTGAAGAAGAGTACGGAGCAACATTTATTTTTTTTTGTTTATTTGAAAACATCCGCAGGTGTGTCATAAAACAGAAACAAGAAAAAAAGCCCAATTTTACCTTACTTTTATACAGCAAGGTAGGTCCTTTATAGGATATTGTGTGTAATTTTTAAAACCCAAAAAAAAAAAAAATTTTTTTTTTTTTTTTTTTTTTTTTTTTTTTTTTTTAAATTTTTCCCCCCCCCAAAAAAAGGGGGGGGGGGTTTGGTGGGGGGTTTTTTTTTTGGGGGGGGGGGGGAGGGGGGAGGGGGGGGGGTTTCCTCCCTTTCCTCCTAATTGCCCAAAAAACGGCCCGGAAGATGCGGCTTCAGGCGTTCTGGCACACTGTTTTCTACAGGGAGTTCGACTGGAGCACGCCAGCCGTGTGCACGCGCCGCATCTTCCGAGCCGTTTTTTACGGCAATTAGGAAGAAATGGACGGAATCACCCCCTCTTCATAATCTACCATCCCGTATACGAACACTTCACCTGAAATCCGTACCACCCCAGATTCGTGGGGTGATGCTTTAAACAACCAAAACTCTTCACAACAAAACTGATAAACTGAATTTATCCACCGATTCGTCTATTCTCATGAACCCAGGCAGCTAAGGAGGTCATTTTGTGTTTCTGTGGAACATTCAAAACACGTGATAGCAATGGAGCCTTGTATTGAAGACAGGGTGACGCAACCAAGAATATTAGAAACGATGTCTTTAAAAAAAATGTCAAGAGGAAGGATATCAAAGTGTGGAACAGTACGTACGAGTTGTTGCAACGGTCCTGTTTTTTTTTTTGTGCTGGCCGTTGACAAACTTATTTATTCGTTACTACTAACCCTATAGGAGACGAAGGACTTCCGGAACTTCCAGAGACTCTCTCTCAAATCTAGTCCAACCCTTTAAGTGTATCTTTAGCACTATTACAGTTTTCCATTTGCACATATTGGAACTAATTGCGCTTCCAAAACATGAATTGTCAAATAAATATCGAATAAGATGCATAGCCTTCAGGAAAATAATAATTTATTCAATAACTTTAATACTCATAGTGTTAAGTGTTAAGGTACATATGCTTAAGGTACACGCAAATATGGATGGATAAAATAAAATGTGCAACAATTTCATTTTTTCTTAAACCATTTCGGGGCTGTGCCTGTCTTCTGTGGTGGATGTGCAGGTTCAGGGGACATGGGATTCAAACTGCTCGCAGGTCTTTTCCCATTGCGATCGTTTTCAGCAAGTACTCCCAAAAACGGAACGAACTTCGAATTATGAGATAACCTGAAGACAAACTATCACACATTTACTTTAAGAAACGTGTTCAAAAGAGAACTGTAATATCTTCAGTGACCAACCATTCTCATTTTCGAAACACCTAATAAAAAACATCGCGAACGGTTTATCTGAAATACTTCGCGAATTCTTATTTAGTCGTAATTTTCAGTAATGATCATAGATTAACTAATTTTAGAAATGAGTACTACATGAATATAGGAAAGGGAGAAGATAAGAAAATGAAGAGGATCTGTACCAGTGTACACTGCAAACGATCTCTGGCCATCGAAAAACACATATTCTTTCCTCTCCTATTGAAAATGTTTAGGAAACATTCCCCCAATTGCTCATGCGATCTGTCAGCAAGCATACAAGTTTTAGCGACAAAAACAATAACGAACCAATCGGCACTCAATTTGTCCGCCTCTTCCTTAGTGCACTTCATCAGGTCGCTACAAATCAAGGATTCTGGAAAATTTGCATTAGTAATTAACAAAAAATCAAACAAATTTATTTATTTATTAAAGGCAGAATTCCTTACCAAAATTAGTGTTACTGCCTTTACACTTTACAAATACGGTGGATTTTGGTGCTATCCCTACATCAACAAAATTCTTTGACTCTGATTCCTCAATCTTTTCATTAGGGGCGAGGTGGAGCGAGCAGACAACATTCCGTGACGAAATACTGCGAACCCAGTCATAGAGGTGCGAAACTGAAAGAACAGTAGTGATGTCAGTGTTGTGCACGGGGAACAAACAATAGGATCTAAAAACCCAGTTACCTGGCTCTGCGCTAAGGAACTGCGCTTGGATTATTTGCTCTGTTCCGACAGGAACTCGAATAACTGTATGGCAGTAAGCTTTCAATTTGTTCTCCCGATTTTTTTCGATGACGTATTTCTTTGGAAGAAGTGCTCGTTGGGTGTGTACTTGGCTGAACAAACAAATAGGGATTCGAAATAGAGAAAAATAGACGGCAAACTTTGCATAAGCACAAAATAAAGCAAAAATTTGAAATATGTTGATTAAAAGAAACTCACACTTCTTCGTGTAGTTCTTTTTGTAGACTTTTTAAGTCATCTAATCCGATCTCGAAGAATTCATCACTTAATTCTGACTCAAGTGCACTAGATTCCGTAGAAGACCTCAACAATTGATATTCAGTCATTTCAACGATATTGCGTCACTTTTTTTTTTCTTTATATTATAAACAATTGGCTAAAAGAATAAGCTAGGAAGAGAATAGCTGATATGGTGGATGACGTCATAGCAATAATTCATGCACATGGAATTTATGCGGCAGCGACAATATATGGCTCGACAGCTGCTGGAACCGAAATTTTTGCAAAATTGAAAATACAATTGGGATTTGTTCATAACATGTAATTAATGCAGTAGTCTTCTTTCCAACAATACACATTTAATGTTTGAAATTAACAGCCAATATTGCTCAAATACTGCGAATCTCGTCAAATCTAAGGAAAAAACATTTATAACTTCGTTGAAAGAGCACTTTAGGAACTTCCAACCCACTCTTTTTTTTTGTAAAAAAATTGCTAATTTAAATGCTTTGAGGACTGCTACAAAGAGTGATAAATTTTTTTCCTAAAATTAAAATCGGGCACAGATGGTAGTCTTGGTTGAATTTCCACGTTCATGTTAGATCTAGGTTGCTACCTGTAGACTGCACGAACAACAAAAGAACATTCAAATAGCGAGACCAACAAAAAAAGAACAACTAACGAAAAGTTTCTTTTTCAGTAATCTATATTTTAAATTATCACTACTAGTTTGATTTTTTGTTATACGTTTTCTGAAAAATGCAAACAATAAGCAATAAGACGCAGAAAAAAGACGATCTTATCCACAATTCCATGACACTTCCTTACCACCTACAGAATTCACAAAATTTGGAGGTGAATGATCCACTATCAAGACTCTGGCACTTGCCAATTGTCTGCTTCAAACAGAATAACATAAGACAATGAGCGAACAGTGCAGGACGTCCGGTAGAAACTTCGCAAAGACAGAGAGGAGGCTATAGTGGCAATAACTATGCTGACAGGGGCTGCGCAACATTATCTGCGCTCATAACCCTTCTGCATATGTTGCAACACATAAAACCATACGACTCGGTGCGCACTCATGTTTACAATGCAAAAGTTGAGATGTTTACATTCTAGAGCAAAAATTTACATGGGAATTCTTCCTGGAAGATTTACCTAGGAGAAAAAAAGAAATCAACAGCAAAATTGAAAACAAAAAACTGAAAATTAAAACCTACTGCCGACGAAATATCACTGTCTGACGATCAGATGGAACAACAAGTGGATTGGTTAGCAGTGCAGTCGTCGAAGAGCCCTTAACAGTATATAAATTGTGAGCATATGTGCTTTCTCTCATGTCAAAAACATTTGCAGAAATAGAGGAAAGAAACGTTTGTCACAGTTACATGCAACTGGTCCGAGCGTCAGATCGTTTTGATCCGAGTATAGCCCTTGTGAAGTTTTTACCTTCACTGAAGCAGCATATCTTTGATTATGAGCCAAACAAACACAAAAAAAAAACGTGCTGGCACATATGCGAAAAAACCACACACGTAAAAATGAATGAGGAATGTGGTACATGTCGTGCACCTAGCAAATATAACTAAACCTGTTGAGGATGTCGGCTCAAACTGGGCTGACCACCACCGTCAACCCGCTGATTCGGCAAAGAGAACGAAGGAGCATCGAAAGACCTAAAAAATGAAGCTCATAGAGAATAAATCCTCGGAGTAAAGAAGTGAAATAAAGTCGCAAACATTAGCATTTACCAGTACCGGAAGGGATTACTCCAAATCCTAAACGGACATTATATTTTAGAGGTTACTAGACAGGGCTTTTTTTTTCTTAAATTTCGTGACCTGGCATCAAAAAATATGTGAAGAAAAGGTCTCATTTAACATACAAATGATAACACATCTGAACCGAAAACAGTGAACATCTAGATACTAAAGAATGCGGAACTTACTGCTCTAAAAACCTTGAAGAAAAGGAACTTTGAACTAGATTCTTTGAAAAAAGCTGTTTTTGCTTCGACACAAAGAAAATAAATAATGTGCGCACTACCTTGTCGCTACATTCTGCGTCTGAGGAATTTCCTTAGTGGCTCTCGGCTCTCTTTCTTCGCTCTCGGATTGAAATCTTAGATCTTTCTTGAATTGCTATAAGAGAAAAGTGATACAATAACCATAACCATAACCTAATTTTAGTGAAATGTAAATTTGGCTTTGACCTTACCGGGGCGCCACTATATTCAAACGTCGCTCTATTCTCGTTTTCTGCAATTTTCTGGCTGTAAGTCAGAAGCAGTGCGTCTTTTCTCGCAGTATCGTCAGCCAGTCTTATACTGATCTTCGCTTTTAGCTCCTCTGTAAGAGGTAGACGCTGGTATCTGAAAGGTAGCAACTAATTAAAAAACAGTTTTCCTTATTTTAGAGTGTTTTGATTCCAGTTTTCAAGTGAATTGAAGTGCCAAGCACATGTGACTACGGTAATATTTCCTTACGGATACGTTTTGTTCCAGTTTGTATACTGTGTTTTGTCGGTATGTGCTCTATCACATACAAATAAGAAAGAAAAGAGTAAATGGAATTAATATAGGAATAGGATAGTTGTCTTGTGTGGACTTAGACCGGTCATGTTTTTTGCTGTTCTTGGAACTACTGTCTTGTCATCGTCTAAAACTTATTCGCGAACGAAAGGAAAACTTTAACAACTTTAGGATACGTGTTTATGACAAAAATGCTCCCAGTTATATAATAAAAGGTTTCGGAAAGCTTCCAACATTGATAAATAGTTCTTTAGGACGCCGTCAAAAATCAGAAAGTGACGAGATTTACTAGTTACTTCGATATTTTGAAATTTACAAAATCTAGAATTTTATTATGCCAACATTTTTGCTGTTCTCTATCAAAACTTCAGAGGGGCAGTGTTGGAATTCGGTAGTTCGGTGACGACTTGTTGACTTCTTTCAAAAACTATCAAACCTCGAACTATACCCAGTAATTAAGAAGTTGGTATATTTGCACATAGACTGATTATCCGCGCGCGAACCCAGCAAGCCGGTTGGAGTGATGATAACGTAGACAGACATGGAGACAAAAGAGTAATCACGCCGTCATATCGAAATAAAATGAAAAGAGCAGCTCATGGAAAGTCAAATGAAAAACGGAAGCTTAGTATTTTTTTTTCTTGGTCTAAGAAACTAGAACTCTACCTGATCAAGTACCGCCCAGATGTGATACCGATGGAAGAAAGTGTAGTTCGTTCCAGTTCTTTTTGGCCTATGTACTGCAATTTAGCATCGTAATGTCGATACAGGAAAACGAAAAGCAACCTATACCTGCCGATTCATGTAAATACAACATGGAACAAAGTCATTTTGTAACCTTGTCAGATCTTCTCCATAGAGCGGGGAAAACCTCTCCAATATCAATAACAGAGATGCAGTCGCTGGAAATTTAAGTTCCATTCTTGTGCGTTCTGGAACCTGCAACTTTGGTTCGAAATTGCGCTCAATAATGGATTTTATAGTAAACGTCCGATTAATACAATAAATTTACAACCTCCAAGGCAATTGTAGCTACCGCTTCTGAAGTGATTGAGGAAGATGGGACCATTTCAAGAGTTGCATTATTTGGTAGTCCGCTAAGCCTGAATTATGAGATTATACCAAGTAATTTTGACTATGACAAAGTTTGACACATTTCGCAAAGTATTAAATGCCTATGATCAGGACTAGTTGAAGACATCGCCCCACGAATCTGAGGCGGTACGGATTTCAGGTGGAGTATTCGTATACCGGATAGTAGACTATGGAGAGGGGGGTGCTTCCGTCCATTTCTTCCTGATTGCTGTAAAAAACGGTACGAAAGATGCGGCGCATGCGCAAGGCTGGCGCGCTCCAATCGAACTCTTTGTAGAAAATAGTGCCCCGAAGCCGTATCTTCCGGGTCGTTTTTTATGACAATTAAAAAGAAATGTACGGAACCACCCTTCTCTCCATAATCTACTATCCTGTTTACGAGTACTCCACCTGAAATCCGTGCCACCTCAGATTCGTGATGCCTTTAAGCATGCAGCGGCAGCCGTCTTTCGTCGAGTATCGATAAGTCAGTTTTTCCACATATGCCACCAACAGCGTAGGCTGAAACGCAATGATGCCCTATTTTCTACAAAGCAACGATTTCTCCGTTCGTCCGTTAGGATTCCCACGCACACAGATCATATTTGAACTCGGGTCATCATGACCTGAAGCTTAGTGCACTTGCGCAGGGAGCTGCACGGTGGAGCGAGCGAGGGTCCCATCTAGATTCCAATCGCACGCTCCACAGCACCGGTTCCAACGCATCTACAACCAAACTTCAGCTCATTTGGACCCGTCTCTGCCACACAATGATGGTGTACTTTTGCCGTACTGAAGTCACGAAAAGAACAGGAAAATCCCGTAAGAGTAATGCTCAAACGAGCTACTTCAATGCGTTGTAACTCAGCGGTAGCTTATGGAGGAGTTTTTCCATCGTGCCTTTGCGAATATATGATAGACATGTGCCCAGTGAGATGGAGGGGGACTTTAGCACCGGAGCTGCAAGCCATTAACCATATGCGCTGCAGTGACAAGTCACCATCGAAAGGTTGAAAAATGTGTTACTCCGAGGGCAGCTAACTACGCCACTACCATTGTAAAAAAAAAGGATGTTTTCGCCGGACTGTGACCTGAATTTAGAAATCGATTTGATGTGCAGTCATCTGTCACCGTAGTCAGATCATCGCAGTAGACCCGAACATGCGTGCATTATAGCGGGGAACTGACACCCCACTTTGATAACAAAACGAACTAGTAAGAATTGGACAGCAATGAATTTACATTATACCTGAATGGCAGTGAAAGATCCACTCGACCCTTCTGACCAACAAGTTGATATGCTTCCACATCGAATCCGTGTTTCAAGCATGCTTCTTCCAACACCTGAGGAGATACAACTTGTTAAAACTCCCCCGAAATGGGAAAAATAAAAACTGCAGAAACACATGTACCTGTTTCAAAAGCGTACCAGGAGTCACTTTTACAGGGCATCTCCTAGCATTTGGGCAAAGCACTGTGACGCTCATGGTTAGACCCCTAGTATGGTGTTATTACTTACTGAGTTATACCTGAAAAAAAACTTCCAAAAGACAATAGACAAAAAGTGTCCGTGCACAGATCATTAATCATATATGGCCGGATCGAAACGCCCTGAAGTTCGGTGCAATTGCGTAAGCGGTTGCGCTCGAAGCTGCGCGAAGGAACCAGCAGTTGCGGTCGAGGTGGTCTCAGTTGAGGGCATTGCTTCAATGTGGCACAGTCGGATTACGGTAGGTGCGCAATGTTACACACAAAATGTAACCGATCCGTACGATGTTCACACACAGAGGATTAAAAGTACATAATCTCATAATCAATCGAACAGTTAAAAAGAAGAACATACTAAAAGGAGCACTGTGGGGTGATCTTCTTGAAATCAGTTTGGAAATAGCAATATACAACAAAACAAAATCGGAACTTTACTTACTATGGAGCGAAATCTCGAGAGGCAATCATCTCGTTGATTAGGTTCGTGTATTTCCATAACTATTGTGTTACTATTTTAAATATTAAAAAAAATGTGTGAGAATTAGGTAACATTGCAGACCATAAAGACATCTAGACTGCTTTTCGAACTAGGATACTTGGAACGCCATGAGGACATCGCTGCCCCATTCAGAGTGCAGAAAAGAGTGAAGCTAGCGGAGGTCCCATCTCAATCACAGCTGCTCGCTTCAGTGCGCCGCTTTGACCGCAGCAACTTACGCAACTTAGATCTTTCGACCCGACTATATTTTTTATACATAATCAGAATAAGTAATCACTGGTTAGAGAGCATGCTGTTAAGTACATTTCAATGTCACCTATGGGAATAATTAGCCCCCGCCTACCCTAGGAAAAGGATGTGGTTAGAAATTATTTAAAAAATTAAGGATTATGATTAAATGTGCTCCTTTCCTTTCCCTGTCAGCTACGTTTCTCCCGTCACTCATTTATATTCACAAAACCAACACATCGACCGGTTCTCCTTCTTTCAAACTTTGGGATTGGAACAAGACTGTCAGAATGGGTCCCTTCTCTGAAGGTAATGGGTGATTAGAAATTGACAGCTGCCGTAAGGAAGTACCAAAGACCTAGCATATTCCAAGGAAGACATCAAAGATAAGCACAGACAAACAACAGCTCTGTTCCTTGACAGTACACGGGGATAGCCATTGCACTTTCTCAGCTACGAGGAAAAGATTTCTTAGGATACCAATCTACAAGATGAGAACCTACTTTTCCCACAGGATTGTTGTATTTAACATCTGATAATACTGCAAACGAACTATTTGAATGAAAGAATACAAGCAGTCACGACTCATTGCTAATGATGTCAATCAATAACAGTCCAATGGTATGAGACAACATATAATACCAGAACCACGAATTTGATGATAGTTCCAGAGATTCTTCTTCGTGAATTTGGTTGTGGTGTGTGAGCTTGTGTGTAGTGCCTTCCCATTTACGCGACAGAGCTTCATTGTAGAATCCTACACTTCGCGTCTATTTAATGTCCTTTTTTTCCAGAAATTTTGCTAACATCTTTTCACCTTTGGTCAAAGTTACTTAGAGAGAAAGGAATTTGCACCCGCTAAGATTTTCCAGAAGTTGGGCGTCGCATAGCTTGCTGTGGCTGTGGTCTACACACACAACGCAAGCGCTAACGACATTCTGAAATAATATTTCCTGACTTTGTTTCCTGCGTGTTTTTCGTCTTTCATCACATGTCAGATACTTTTCTTCCTTGTGATTTCTTTGGTTTAAATGTTTACTAGTTTGTGGTTTGGATGGTCGTGATGAAGGTCTTCGTACTCACTTCTATTGTCTGGTTTTTTCTCATGCTTACATTTTTGATCTATTGAATGCAGTTACATTTATTTTAGACGAAAAATAGTCGTAGAAAATCTAGGTGGTAACAAATATGAGTGAGCAGTCTCCAAAATTGAACCTCTTGTTTTTACGTGAAGCAATTCTTTGACAAACTCTATTGACATATCCAGGATCTAATTAAACTACTTAATCTACTTAAACATTGCTCATCCATTTATTTTGAAGCGTTCTGAGTATTGTGCTTTTGCTCAACTTAGTCCGGTGAATTCAGAAGCGGTTGTCATATTTACGTCTTTAGTTTCAATGGAACACCGTCCTTCTACGTCGGGAGCTAGTTTTAGAGAGGAGATTTTATCGAGGCTTGAAGCAAGAAACAGTGCAATTCGACCATGGGCATCAATCTTCAAAAATTGTAAGACTTATTTAATGTCCTTATTAAGCGGATTCACTTTCTTTTATAATTTGCAGTTGAAGTTTCAACAATAAGCACTTCTATCTTGTATAGGTCCATATTTACTAGTTGAAACGATCTGAACCATGGTGCAATTGCGTAAGCGGTTGCGCTTGGAGCGACGCGGTAGAACCAGCGGTTGCGATCGGGGTTAGACCAAAGTGAGCTCCACTCGAACTGCAGAACATGACTAAGGTCCCACCCTTTAGGGGTTTTTTTTTTTCCTTCAAGACCTGTTTATGTTCTATACACATCGATGAAGCTTTCAAATACATTGGTGAGAAGTTTTTTAGTTTGTGTGCTTCACTTATCGGGCTAACATAGTCGGACACATTCCGCACCATTTAGACATAATAAGAAATGCTTTGCACCCTTTATAAGTTTTTTCCAACATCCAGGTTGCGTAAAACGTGTTGTGTCCGATCGACGCGTTGCGTACTCATTTAATGCGTGCTAAGATCCACACCTGCAAAGCGTGAAAAACTTCTAGGAGCTCTTTTCTTCTTTTTTTCATTTTTTTTTTTTGAAATTTTCCTTCTGATAGTGTTTGAAAAGGTTGACGTAGTCTTAGCAAAGTTCCTTTCCATTGGATTTATCGTTTTTTTCCTTTTTTTTTGCTCTTAAGGCGCCTCAAAGATTTTAATCCGCCGGCATTGAGTTTCTCCTCCATTTCATTGTGTAACTGTGCATGGTTAGACATTTTTTGCAATTGCAGTAAATTTCCACGATTGTAAGAACGCTAACAATGCACAGTTACACAAAAAAGTGGGCGTATGTTAGTTCCGTACAAACTAAGATCGTAGAGGCACCATCGCAGGAAAATAAACATTAGAACTAATGGGAAAGGACTTTGGCAAGACGACGTTATCCTATTTATGCGTTGTACTACCGAAGAATAACGAAAAACTGCGAGGAGAGGGAGAAAAGGGCAGCGAGGAATTTGCTGCAGTACCTATGTGCCTTCCTCGAGGACGCGAATGTCATACATATGCGGCTCATTCTACGCCGATCGTGTTGCCATTTAGAAATACTTGTCACAGACAGAAATTTATTTTAATCATATGTAAATATTAATCATAAGTAAATTTAAAGAAGGTTTTTTTTTGCAGACAGTCTCATGTCGGATGACCTGACGAGATTGAGAAGACGATTTGGTCATCGTGAAAGAGTGGATGGCGTAGAGTAAGCTTCAAATCTTTCAATATCCTTTTGTTGCAAATGAGAAGCTCTAGTGGAACTCGCCCTTGCTACTTCTGTTTTGCACTTTTTTCTCTCATTTCTGTTCATTGCGGCTGAAATGAAACATGAACATCTACACCCTTGCTTTTTCGGACTGAGTTATAAATTGTGGGGATTAAGAAAGAATTTGCATTTTTTTTGCGTTGCTTCCTTTTCAGCTTCTTATAAAATAGTGATAGGCCCCTGATTTGGTTGCTGTTGGAAGGAAGAAGCAAGTAAAACTAATACGCTTTCCACAATACTTCGATCAATCATTTTTCTGACCGGTTTCTTGTTTCTTCTTATATTTTCACTACGCCGCTTTTAACGCAACAGCTTACGCAACAACTCAGTGCTTCATGCCATACTGACCCAACCACACAGACATTGCTATCTCCTTTGCTCTAGTTGAGTCTGGTCGATTGGTCTGGAAAACTACCTCGGAGATTCTGTATCTGTACCCTCCATCTCTTCCTTTGACACTAACACGTGATAGAACCAAGAGGATTTGGGAAAAATATAGTTGGGAGGAGCACCCAGTTGTACTCTTGTTTCTCGACGCTCTAACTCACTTTTTTCTCTTAGTAACTTCAGCTTACATGTCATAGATACTCTAAGACTAATGCTTTGGTTTTAAAGACCCGATGTTCAATTATTTACTTTGAGAAATAAAGGCGCCACTGAGTGCTCCCCCCTCCCCCTCCAACGACATTTTACCTAGGTTTTTTTTTGATTGGAGAATGATGGCTGTTTGGAGTCATATGTGCATGGGCATTCGTCTTTTCTCTGGACATTAGCAGGGGCCTTACTCAACTCTTTTACTAGCTTCAAAGATCTCTGTTGCTGTTCAGTATTAGGAGCATGTTCTACCTCAGCCTGAGTTATGCCGGATCGTCCAAGTCCCCCTATTCTACGCTTTTCCTCTCTGCCCGGTCATTTTCACTCGCGTCCTTTTTTCTCTCTTCCTTCTTACCTCTTTCAGTTTCTGTAAGTATTGGAACTGTAGTAAAAAAAAGGTAGAAGGAAATGATTTGTTGAATTGCACTTATTGGCGAATTACAAAGTGAGAAAGGACTAAAAGAGTTTAGCTGGGTCGAAACCTTAAACGAACGTATTCATGCACCGTTATGCGAAAAAATTAATGAAAACATAGCAGTTTCTTGCAAGCGTTGCTCCGCAAATCATTCCATTATATAATCGGATATTTGTACACGTATATAATATAATATAATCATTTTTGTTTCTAAACTTCTTTTCAGTTTTTCTGGAGTGGAAACGTCAGCCTTGGAATTGAAACAATTGCGGGAAGAGCTTGCAGAAGTCTATAAACAGAAAAGTCGTAACGACCAGTCACTTATCGAAGCTAACAGGAGATTGGATGAGCATGATGCAATTCTCAACGCCGTAACAAAGGAGTATGTTTTATTAATATTTTAGAAACTATTTTCTTTCATAGTAAGGCATTAACTCAGCGAGATACTTAAAGTTACTATCTCGGCTGGAGCTCGATCTCATTGGTAACGCAAAAGAATGTGTATTACATCGAGATTTTGCTCCTCAGCGACTCAGATTGTCGAGTGCGAAACCTGTGGGCTGAAGATCAACGACAGCACGGGTAAAAGCGAGCGAGTTTTTCCTATTTGCTAAGACGATACATCTCTGCTGGATGAATGGAGCAACAGTCGTGGATAAGTCGTAGTATAGTCGTGGTCTATCGTAGACTGCACTGCTTATGAAGTGCAGGAGTTTTCTTAATGAAGGCTCATCCGCGACACACTTTTATATTTGAAATTGAACACATTTGCGGAATGGTGGCCGGCTATAAATATTTTATAGTAGTTGTATGGTACCAGTTACGTTTATGGTAGTGGTAGTACCGATTTTCACTGATTTGGATAAGGAATTTGAGTTGAAATTGTCACGATGCAACAGATGTGAATAACTGCATCAGACTGAATAAGTTGTCATATGGGCTAGATTCGACAACACTTTGGCATCCTTTTCCTTACTTCTAAGCTCGGCGAGCACCTACAAAGAGACTTATGTCTTCAACTTCAACAAAAAGTTTTAGATTTATTTTTTGATAGATTTTTCAACCTAATTCTTCTTCATAATGTGATCTACGTGGTAATTTAAAGCTTTTCATGAACAAAACTTGATGCCACCTGTAGACTGTGAAACCTTCTGTCAACATTTCTCCGCGCCTGTTATGTGAACTTATGCAATTTATTTAATTTTATTCAAATCGTTATGTAACAACCATGGCTTGAACATATATTTACGACGTGCCCCTAATGGCGAAAAAATCTTGTTCTTGCTTATTAGATTGAAGAAAGAGGCTAGCCGATGTGGCAAGTCAGTATTTTTATCCTCCCAGACAAGCTTGGTACCAATTTGTCGAAACCATCGCGCAAGCGATTCTGAACTGGCTGACGTTTTAAGTTACAAATCTAGAAAAAAAATTACAGTTCAAAACGTTGAAATTCAAATTTTAGTTGCACGAATCGTAAACGTTGGCTTGAAAAGTTCTGGAGGCATTTTGAATTTAATCCAAAAACTCTAAAATGAACCGCAAAGGCGCGTCTCTCGATAACGGTGAAACTCACACCAGATCTCGGATGGGTCCTCTGATCCTAATGAGACGTTCGAATCATTCGCTCTTGTGATCGATCAGTCGGTGATCCATGCTAGGCGTCTCCGATTCAGGGTTTAAGCTCTGAAGAAGGCGATTTTGCCGACAAGTTAGACAGTAAAATTATTTAACAACCTCAATTGTACTGCTTATTAAAAATCAATACGACATCTTACTGTGCCGAGGTTCATTGTAAGTCGAATTTTTTAACAGTCGGGTCAAATCGAACTGATGCATTTGTGTAGGTAGCTGTGCTAGTGGCGCGGTGAAGCTAGCAATTGCGGGACACGACCCTGTAGTTCTATCTCTCCCTGCAACCGCTACGAAACTACAAAACTAAAAATTTAAAAAATTTAGAAATTGCACAGTTATGTGGCGTTGTTCTGCACACTGCACAGTAAAAAAAATGTCTGAGATTGCGACGTAATTCGGATGCAAAATAATTCCCATTTAGTGGTACGATAAGTGCGAAATTCAACCGTATTCTATAGAAATTCTTTTTTCCTCTTTTTTTTCTTAGTAGAAATTATTTTTTCTTCAGAAGAGACAGCTTGGCATTGGAAAACAAGAAATTATACGCACGAATCAGTGAATTGGAATGTAGCCTCAAGAAATCTACAGATGACAGGCAATCTCTCTTCGACGAATGGATTGCTCTATCAGTGCGGAATCTCAGATCCAGTTAGTAGGGGTTATTCTCTCCCTATTTCTTTTAGGCCCTGCTTGAGACGAAAACTAACGAACTAATGCAACTACAGCAGGAACGGCTAGTGCTCATCAATAAAATTCGGGATCTTAACGAGCAACATGCGAACCTATTCAACACTGAAGTGGACCAACAGCAAGAGTAAGTGTAATGACTGCTCTAGTTAGATGTCTTTGTCGTGTATTTATATTTTTTCAAGACGACGGCAACGCAAAATACGCGAAGAAATTGCAAAGGCTTGCGAGGATACTTCTAAAGACGAGAAAGTGTAAGCTATTTTAATTGTCGACCTCGGTTGTAATTGTGATGGTGTACGAATGCTCTTGAGTTGGATTGGAGATGCGCATGTTGAAACAGGGCAACCGTCTTATGGTTTCGAATCCGATATTTCGAATTCTCTCAACTCTCAATGTTTCGAAATGCCCCTAACCCAACTAGGTCTCCTATCCCTCCGGAATCCATATCTTGGTAGTAGAATTGTTTGCGAAAGTGAGGAAACTGTCTTGATATGTATTGGCTGACCATATGTATTGGATGTTTATGGCCTCAGCAACTGAACTGATGCTTCAATCGAGGCATTGGAGCATTCCTAGCAGACTGCTCGACGCCAAACATTTCCTTTGTTCTTACTTGAAACAAGGCTACGCGTCATGAAAGGTTACTTTTTAAACTAACGTACACAAATGTATGCTCTGTTTATTAAATCTGTTTCCTCTTGACAACTGTTTATCCTCAAACTCTCTTTTCCTACTTTTTGGCTAAAATTCGGGTCTTCCCCAGTTTCTCCGCCTTCTCGATGATGTCTTCGATTATCCCTTTTCATAGGTACAAGGACTGATTTGTTAGGAGTGTTCTGCTTCGAATCCCTTCCTGTGTAAATATAGGCTAACTTTTCAAGATATCCAGTCTTTCTCAAGTTATGTCCGTTTTCCTTCAATACATTTCTGGTTTATTTTCAACGGTTTCATCGAATGAGCCGTTCATTATGCTGAGATAAATACTATATTACTTTTCTTGAGCAGAACCAAGATTGTTATTGTTTTTTTATTCTGGCTAATGCTTCTGGGCTGAGCTGAGTTAGTCTTAGTTTCAGAGAACATCATCTACGTAGCGCATTTTTTTGCAGATCAATTTCGGATGGCTGTGAATCGCTGCTTTTTCCACTGAAACTCTTTTTTTAGAGCTGCAGCTTTGCAACTATCTCATCTGACAACAAGCGATATCGCATTAGGTGATGCTGTTCCTCACGAAGTTTTGTTCAAAGCTGTAAGTTTGTGATTTATTTTGCAATGTTAATACTGTGCGCATTGTTTATTCTCAGGAAGTGAATGACGGTGAAGTCTACGATGTTCTATGGCTTTCAATTGATATGTATGCCAGCGGCGGAAGTGATAAAAGGGTGCGATTGTGGAAGGTGGATCAAAGAATGAGACCGTCAAAAATGTATGTTCTTCACTCACTGTTATCCCCAACGTAATCTTTTAAAAATGCGGGGCACAATTCATTTTCTGCTCCGTCAGGATGTTATCTTTCATAATAATAAACTAAAATAAATGGGTTCTAATATTTCCGCAGAGAACTCTGACGTTGTAACATTTTCTGTAGTGTTTTTTTTTCCTATCCTGATGGTACGCTTTCTGGATACGAATGTGCCTAGTTTTTTTCTTTTTCTTTTGAAATCTCTATCAGAAATCTGCAGGAATGGGTGCTACAATAAATTCATCTTGGTCATATTTACTATTTGAATCACTTTTTTCTCTCTAAAACACTCTAAATAACTCTCCACCATGGAAAACTACCTAATGGATCCCAAAGAGGCGCGAAGGTCTGAAAAAGTTCTCTTGACGAGCTGTGTCTTATTAATCATCTTGCCATTTTAATCCAAAAGTCGTGTCAAGAATCCAAAATCAGCCCAAAATCAAAGATACCCAACACAACCTGCGGTTTGATTGCCTCTCACCCATTACTGTGACGTTCTGCGTCAGAGGCGACAAAGCCCAGTGTGCGGGGTACTGAGACAGAATCCGTGTTGGAGAGACAAAAGGGTTTTTTTTTCCCTCACCAAATCTTTCCCTTATAATTAGTCTCGAAAGTAAAGATTTTATTACCATTACCTTCAACAAATATCAGTATTTAGAAGTTGAAAAATTCTTACCGCAACGTTATTTAGTGCAGGAAGTTTTTCTCAAGAGAATAGATAAAACTCATTTTTACTCACGAAATAGTTTCCCCTTTACGCTTATAATCCCAGGAAGCCATGTCGAAGGCAATTGGTGTGACGAAGATTTGAAAACGATTAATCCCAAGAAACAGACTCTTGTTTGTCTGGATTTTGAACGAAAATTTCATGATCCTGACGTGTTTGTGGATATAATGACCATTGAATTGAGTGAAACATGATGGTGGAAACGTGTGCGTAAAGCTACTTAACACATTTACATCTTTGAGTTTACATAATCTGCTCGTGGCGTTGGGGGTTCAGTTTTAAACCAGCCTTCATTAGTTTTCTGTTTAGGAGCACTCTTGTTGGCTGCAATAATGCAGTAACCCGTCTTGATTTTGATCCCGAATCGCGTCTTCTTCTTGGTGCTAGTAATGATCATGGTGTTAGATTGTGGAATGTGGATAATCAACGACTTATGGTAATCACAATGTTTTCGCTCTTATGGTTTTATTCCTTTACTATGTTTATCTAATTATGTTTCAGTATTTTACACTGTCTGGTTTTTTTAATCAAAAGAAAATTGCTTTAAAGGCAGCGTATGACATTGACGTAGTGTGGAAACCTGATGGAAAACATAGAGTATGGGGTGTAGATTACGAGGTATGAACGTGGTCCCGCTCAATTCCCCTTAATCGTCCTGAAAAATGGCGTGAGAACACTTTAGTTTTTACGAGGCACGTTAGAACGCCCTACCTCCATTTTCCGGTTTTCTCAACAACATTTTCATTGGTTTCACTTGACTGTAGAAGTCTCATTGATTCTTCTCCGCTCGCCACCTACATAGGCTAGCCCCCACGAGTCATTCTGCAGGCGACTCACGCGGTCTTAACCATCAAACGATTCTGAATTGATATGAACGCGGTGGAGCGTCCCAAGCAGATTGATTAAAGCCAGATATCCTTTTTTCCTTCTTTTCTTCTTTCTTTATATGACAGCCGGGAGTACAATGAAATAATGGCAACCTTCCATTTTTTTTCGAAAACGCATGTAATTTTGGCGAGGTATTTACTATGCTTTCAATCATAGGACATATGCTCCTATTTATTCCTGCTTAGAATCTGGAAGAAGATCGGATTAGTATATATTAAATGCTAGACCGTGAAAGTTCTCTGTTTTAGTGTTCATTCATGGGCCATGCGGACAAAGTATCGTCGGCTCGATTTTTGTCTTCACTTCAAGTTGTTTCTGGTTCTAATGATCGCCTTATCAAGTTATGGGATGTGAGGAGCCAACGATGTAATGTTTCTCATTTTTTACATCTATCCGACGCTGGTGACGGTCAAATACTCAGGTTTACGATCCGTCTTTCCTGGGTCTACAATTCTCGATCTGGTTGGTATTGATAGAGCATCTGCCTCATTTATTTCAGGTTTGATCGTCCTTTTTTTCTATTCTTTTTGTGAACAATGAAATGCTTTGCACAACGACGTTTTGTAACTTTTTAGAAAAAAAAGAGTTATAGGTCATTTCGACAGGAAGTTACGATTTTGGGATTCGAGATCTCAAGAACCTATTCATGTTATAGAGATGGCGGGAAAAGTGACTTCTTTGGATGTGTCGTCAGGTGCGTGCACTCGATTTTTGTACCTAGTAGTTCGAGTTGCTAATTCGTTTTTTTTTTTTGAGACGGCATGTACGTTCTCTGTTCCACCAGAGATGATACCCTGTCGCTGATGGATGTTCGAAAATATCAAACAGTACACATATATAGGTGCGCTCAAATGATACTAACTTTCCGGTTTTTTTCCTCAGATTAAGAGTGAGTAGCATTTTTCCAGCGCGGAGCAGTATCGTACCTCAAGTGACCTGTCACGTTGTGTTCTTTCGCCAGGAATGGAATATTGCGCTGCTGGGTTTGTCAAGTCACATTACAAATGGTGTTACAGTCGGGTCAAAAATCCTTGATCTCAGTGCGTCGTTCCGTTATCGTCCGTTCTGCGTTGGGCGGTGTAAATGCCTCCGGTGCAGATCGCATACTTAGCGCTACCGTCTACTATGCCTGTGGCTTTGATTGTAGCAACTATCCCGAGCGCTGCCGCTTACGCAATGTTACACCACGATTCATGTTTATTTGACCCAGCTGTATCAACTATTTCTAAATGTTTAATTGCGATGATGTACAATTCGGTACTGTTTTAAGAGCATCAGACGGTAGCGTATTTGTATGGAACATTCAGTCAACAAAACTTGAAAAAGTTCTGCATAAAGGAGGACATGAGTGAGATTTATTCACGTTTACTTGCTGAAATGTTTGACGCAAAAGTAACAATGAATAGTCTATTTTTCTCTGTTTAGGCATTCGGTGCTGTCAGTAAGTTGGAATCCCTCTGGTGTTGGACTTCTTAGTTGCGACAGGCAAAAAATGGTTTGCTTGTGGAAGTGACGACATAATTACTGCCCTAAGGAATTTCGTGCACAAAAAAAAATATTGTGATTCGTAACATCCACATTCTACGGTTCTTGAATATGGAGATCGTTTGTATAATAGCAAGAACAACCTCTGCTTTACAGATTGTTACGGTGAGAAATTTATGCCTTTTGGCCCCTATTTCGGCATCAGTATCTTCTTCGCAAGTCTGGATGTGTTGTTGTGCTTGCGATTTGAACAACAAAATATCACATCCATCTTGGCTAGTCTGTCGATAATAGCAGATTTTAACAAATGACAATTCAAGACAATTCATGGGGAATTAATGCAGACGCAACCGTGCAGTTGCTCCAGTTTTGTGTGAAATATCTGTGATGACTGCTTCTTGCAGTGCGAATGTATCAATGTTATCACTGCCTTAGATAATGGTTAGGATTAAGGCGATCTACATTTCGCTTAAGAGTTAGACGGACAATTACAATGACATTTTGAATATTGCATCACATCCATTTATTTTGGCACGCCTACCAATGATTTATTGTGACGATCAATGTTTCTTCCTAACCTTAACACTATCCGAAATGGACGAACTTTCCACTAGTCACAGGAAGTAACCTAAATCTATCAGGAATACAAAGGTTTCATTGGCGTAGAATTGAACTTCGAATCTCTCTTACCTATTTTCCCATGGGGTCAAAGCGGGAAGAACGGTGTTGAATAGGTGAGCCGGATGTTCTTGATCTTTTCTACATCTTCGCTGCATCCATAGATTCGATAGTCGGAACTTGTTCTCCGACTCCCTTCACTTTTGAACAGTTGGATAAAGGACCTCCTTCATTTTGGACGGTTGGGGAATGGATCCTCATCACTTCAGCTGCACCTCATGAGCTAGACCCTCTTCACCTGATGAGGGTCCCGCTCTTCCTCAGGACGCGCATCACGTTAATTTCCCGACCCAGATATGCATAGCTGGAGCACTCTGATACACTCGTTCCATTGAGTGTGAGTGGGGCATAAGAAACCTATTCGTTTCTCATGAGTATCTTCTTGTCTAGGTTCAGCTGGAGACAGATCTTCTTGCACTTTTCACCAAGTTCGAGCAGCATTGCTACCTCCTGAGTAATGCTTGACTGCTTAACAGAAGGGTTCATCATCATCGAAACGGAAATGCCGCTGCCGGCCTTCAGTATGCACTTCTACGTTTTCTAACTCTAATCTACATCCTACGTTCTCGAGGCTAGTTGAATATTTTGGGTAAGATTGTATCATCTTGTCGAATTCCTCTCTTTACGTTGATTGTGATGCTATTATGGAATAGGAAAGTCTTCATTGCGGAATTGTTATTTATTCACGAAGTATCTTTATATATGCCCTGGTTGTTTAGAGTTTCCATGAACACTACAGTCTTAAGTGAATTGAAGGCCTTCTTCAAGCCGACGAAAACGGGACACATCTTGTATACTGTATGTATACTCGCGATACTTCTAATTGTTGTTCGTCGTTATACCTATCAGTAAAATGCAGCAGGTTTGCATCCGAAGTTCAATTGTAAGTATTAAGCACGAATAGTACCAATAAATGGTAAACAGCTAAGCAGTATGCTGTGTTGTTTGACCTGAGAGTTAACCAAAAATAAGAAAGACCGGTTCTGATAGACATGTTGACTGTTTGAAGGGCCAGCGAAGCGAAACAGTTTGAGAGCTAAATGCTTGAAAAGGAGAGGTGTTTGACCAAATAACGATGAGATGTTCTCAAATCGCCTAACATTAACAAACATTCCACCGGAACAATTTATACTGCAGAGAATGTTGCCAGTATTTTGTGATTTAGTTTGTTCTTTCGTTTGAGGTTCTACCTTTATTTGTCCTCCATTTATTTACTTCATTTTCTATGCTCTATTATTCAGTCTTCAATGGGAGCTGAACAATAAATGATAACGGTGCTAAAAATTATTTAACACTCACAGTCACATCGATGCGTCGCAGTGGAATACAGTACAAACAACATGTTGCTGCTTCGAACTAATTTCGACGAATTTTATGAGAGTTTGTCAGCATCGATTAGAGGACCTTCTTTGTTTGATCTTTTGTATGCTGACAAATTCCCTGTTTGTTAGAAGAGAATTTATTTCGTCACGTTTTGTGAATGAAGATCGCGGACATGTGCAGGAAGAAACAGGGAAAGCATAGCGAAAGCAGACGAGCAGACACTTTATTAAATTACTAGGTACTGAGACTGTAGATTTGCAACTCGATTTCGTGTGCGATTGGAGTCGATGAAAATCACTTTGTCAAGGAGTTGATTGCGGAACTGGCCTTGTCGCATCTATATTGTATATCGCTCTCATAGCTGCCGTTGTTCTTCGGCATACAACCCAGGTAAAATAACTCGATCTAATCGTTTACCGTAACACCCGTTCAAGGCGTCGAGGAGTCCCACATCTGGTTACAATTACCAGCGTGCGGGGGTCCATGGACTGCTGCTAGCTTCGATACAAGGTTATACATCATTTTGAAGTTTCGCGCTGCTTTCCGCGAATATAACAATGTCGTCGGCACTACTTCACATCGGCCAAGGGGCGTCTTGATGGTGCTAGGATAATATCAACACTACGCTGACCTTCTATTTTTCGCTTAATGTCGATGGCGAAATTGAGCAGAAAAGGTTTTGCTGCTGCCCCTTGTCTTACTCCAGTTACTACCTCAAACGATGTTCTACGTCTTACTGCTGTTCGAACTACAGCAGTTGATTCACGTCGCCGGGTAGACGTATCAACTTTCCTGGTACTTCGCGAGAGAGTCGAAAGCGGCTTCGAAGTCCAAGAAGGCTAACTGTATTTCCTTGGATTACCGCTGCCAGATTATCTATATGTGTGTATATTTTGCTTTAAAAAACAGGTCCTTTTTGTAGTGTTAATTACTACCGCTAGGGTGCGATGGCGTGTTCACCATATCTGAGAATCGTTTGAGGTTTACGAACGCTTGTTCAACTTGTAAAATGAATAAGCTAGCCGATGTATCAAATCTGTCTTCATTCGCCCAGACCAAGCTGGTATCTATTTATCCACCCAGAAGTATGAAATCCATCTAAATTCCAAAAAAATTATCATATGGGAAAAACAGCGATATGGCTGTCTTGTAGCGCTTCTTCTCTATAAAACTAGCTGAAACATTTCTCTCCGTCCTTTTGTCACGAAGTTATTCGCGATCTTCGAGACCTATCAATGTGCACAGAACCCGGTTTTTCTAGTCATTAAATCAAATCAAATCCACTTTTAAACTGCTGACTACTACTTTTGATTTAATTTCTCATCTTTTAGAAGTGGTTTTAAGTTTTTAACTATTTTCCAAAATTTGACCAAGCGGGGTGTTGAATCTGGGTGATCCCAATGTTACATTGTCAACACCTTGTACATTTTCGAAACAAAATGTTTGAACTTCCATCGTGTCCTACGCCTGGAACCAAATATAGTGTTTTGTAATTTTTGTAATAATTTAATATTATTTACTGTAATATTTTATAATGTATGTTATCACCTAATACTGCGTAATATTTTGCACTGGTTATCATGGTATCCTTTATTCACTACTGCACACCGTACACTCCCTTATGACCCCCATCCCTTGGTACCCCTCCCTCTACGACACCTCAACTGGAAAATCCTACCACACACCTGATCCTGGTAATAGGGCCAGGAGGAAGTCGCTGACGCTTCATCGCACTCAACTCTTGACAGCAGTATTCAGCACAGAAATGGTCGCTCATGTTTGAAGGTGGGTAAATAGCTGGACAGGGCCCTATGTTACTTGTCATGCTGTGATTTATTGAGTCACATGTGAATGCTGCTACATTTCCTTTCTTGAAATTACGAGGAACGATATCTGCGAGAAATTTTCTAAGTCATTGGCTCCCCCTAGTAACCTTAAGCGAAGACTCATGCACAATCGCCTATATTATCGTATTCGCACTACACCGGAGTGCAAAATGTGTTCGGATAACAACGACGGTGATTGCATGGGTTCATATGTTGTTTATCTGATTTCTTGTATGCAGTGCTGTTGTTTTGCTCCAAGAAAGAGGTGGCGTGTAAGGCGTTTATTCGGCTGCTAAGGAAGCAACAATAAGATCCAAGAAGCGGGTTATATAGGAACAAAACTTGATGTACTCTCCATACATCATACAATATCTCGTTGATCGATCATCTGATTCAGTGACAGAGAATTTGATTTTACATATAGAAGCTCGATGAATAAGCATTGCTGAAGAAAAACACATATATTTTTAATGACTCGGCTAGAACGGCACAAAAGTTTGGAAGGATGTGAACTTGCAATTCTTTGCTATTCTGTAGCGCTAAAGAAAGCTGTGACGAATACATAGGAGAAACAGCTGGACCACTATGTAATCGAGTTAAGGAACACCTGGACGACAAAAGTCGAAATTATTTGACTCCACTGCATTGGGTGGTCATAGGGTGCGTCATAACGGAGAAGATTTTGAAGTTAAGATCACGATTTTGGTGCGCGAACCGAGTATTAGGGCGCGCAAGGCTCTGGAGGCGTTTTGGATCCACTCCAAGCGGCGAAAGATGAATGCCAAAGGGGAATTTCTCTGCATTACGCGGGAGTTCATCTCCTATTTAATGCGTTGATGTTTGATTGCGCTAGTCGCCCCTCAGGTATCTTGCAATGGCAGGATAGTCATCTGACGCTAAGGTACGATATACTCTTCTACTTGTAGCTATGAGGTCCAATTGTAAACTTAGGACTGTCTTTTATGGGCGAATAGAGATCAGTTAAATCACGTTTGATTTCACAAATTGAGGCTCAGGAGAAGCCGATATTGCCGAAACGTTAGCCACGAATAAAGGATTATAACAAGCTCGTGTCCGGCTCAATTAAAGTAAACAAATAATGAAACATCACCATGTCGAGGTTTAGTGAACGTCGTACATAAAGGCGAAATTTTTGTTGTAAAGTAAACTGCATATTAACCAACACAATAGTAATTGTTGTTTCTACTGAGTTCGACTCGACTGTGCAATGATTTCTGTGCCTCGTTCTAGATCCGGGCATAAGCCCGAAAGCTTCATTAATGGCAAAGGCTGTACCAAGATTAACGTTGTCTGTATTCCTTGAATTATGTTTAGATTGATAACAAATTTTTTATTCACATAGCGTGGTATTTTGAGTTTTTTCTCTAATGGCCAGATAAGATATCTTGAATTTTCGTTTTTTGAGCAATTGTTTTGCACAGCACATGTTCGTTGAAGGTCAAAGCTTACTTGATGCTTTCTTTCCTTTCGATTTATGGTGGATTCTGATATTGTTTGCTGGAATTTCAAACGGAAAGGACGTGATTCTTCAGAGCAGTTCTTTTCGACAGTTGGAGGTAA
The DNA here is from genome assembly GCF_031761385.1 of Necator americanus. NCBI lineage: Eukaryota > Metazoa > Nematoda > Chromadorea > Rhabditida > Ancylostomatidae > Necator > Necator americanus. The sequence goes on along the minus strand of NC_087375.1, from coordinate 4,936,445 downwards.
GGAAGAACAGGGGGGGGGGGTGTTAACAAACTTTCTATTTATTTAATCAGTTATCTCATGTAACCGGTATCCGAATATTGATTTATTTAACGAAATCTACACAGACCTTCAGAAATACGCTCAAAATTATTCATCCTTTAGGTGGCAGTAACATTCACATGTATCGAGGTATGGGTGGGCGCAAAATTTGCGCAAATAATTCGTGGCACAATCCAAATCAAAGACCTTCTCAGAAAGTTAAGAATGTTGGGATCTTTCTAGACAGACAAGAGTGGGTGAGTCAGAGGACGTTCACTATTTCATTTCTTCTCTAATCTTCTGAAAAACCGTGAGGAACGAGCTTCTTGATGGAATTTTCCTGCGAGACACTTAACAATGGTTACGTGTGCATGCATACGCATACGTAACCGTTTTTTTTTACAACGATTAGGGAGAGAAGAGTGGAACCACCTCTGATCCCGCAATCTACAACCCCATCTCTAACTTGTCCATCGGTTTCCCTCACTACGTCAGATTCGTGGTATGCGGCCTTTAAAGGCATCATCCCACGAATCTTGGGTGGTGGGGGTTCAGGTGGGTTATGCCTATATGGGGTCGGAGATTATGGGGAGGAGGGCGATTCCGTCCATTTCTTCCTAATTTCCGTAAAAAACGGCCCGGAAGAAGTGCACAAGGGTGGCGCGCTCCAATCGCCCGAAAGTAGCGCCCCGGAACGCTAGAAGCCGCATATTCCAGGCCGTTTTTTTACGCCAGTTAGGAAGAAAGGGACGGAATCACCTTCCTCCCCATAATCTACGACTCCGCATAGGCATAACCCACGTGTAACCCGCACTACCCCGGATTCGTGAGACGATGCTTTTAATGAAGAATTAATTGATTCGATATTCACACTTTGTAATCACACAAAACACACATGACGGGCCACGCTTGCTTCTACAGGTTGCGACCGTAACAAAGTAAGATACCGCTGACACCTTAAAACTTTTGTATGTTTAGGACAATGAAAAAAATAACATTGTAATGTAGTTGTTTTCAGTTACTATTTGAGATTGCAACCTTTACAAGGAGCCTTATAATCTGATTTGAGCGGAACTCGATGCCACCTTAAAGAATTGCATGATGTCATTTATTGTAATGGAGCGGGTGTGGCGCAGTCGGTTAGAGATCCGCTGTAGCCACACAATCGAGGGTTCGAAACCGCCCTAGCGCAACAAAAGCCTTTCATCCCTCCGGGATCGATAAATTGGTACCAGACTTGTCTTTGAGGATAAAAACACTGCTTTCACCCATCGGCTGGCCCCCGCAAGTCATTGTAAAGGCCAACACGCGTTCCAAAACCTCAACGATAAACGAATTCCAGTAAAACGCGTTGGCGCATCCCAAGTGGACTGATACGCCAGTGACTTTATCCTTTTTGACTTTTATTTATTGTAATTCTAATATGCAGAATAGTCATAACGGATGTAGGTGATGATGTACAGTAGAACACGGACGCGAAAGGTGAATTCTACTACAAGTGCAAGTAGCAGTAGTATTCACCTTTTGTTTCTGTAATTTTGTAATTATGCACTGAAGTGTTTAGAAATACAATAATCACAGTTAATAAAATAAATCTAAACAGTTTTGAAAAAAAAACTGCTTCAAGCTTTTGACTCAATTTCAACTTTTTTCCGGGAATTCCTACTGAAAATTGCTGCAGACGTCACAATTGTAGCTGCGGTTGTATTGTGGTTTTGAGTATGATCTTGCTAAAGTCGATATTTGATAGAAAAAAAGGAATTTTGAACTCTTTTTTTTGAATACGTATGAAAAGCTCACAGTCATCAACCTTTTCATATTACTCCTTTGTTCAAATAAAGTTTCAAGTGAGTTTTGTAAAAGAAAAACAAAATTTTCCCCCCATGATTGTGTTGTAACTGTATGGGTATCTGTAGACGAATTTCTTATTCATTTATATTTCTCCAACATACCTAAAGAGAGTGGATGAAAGTAATTAAAAATATTTTAGAATAAGATTAATGAAAGCATCGTATTTCTCGCTCCAAAGGATTGCAAAGACATTATTAACAAAGAGAGAAGTTTATGTCTAGAATAAATCTAATTGCAATGTTCTCTTCTATAGGGGATCTATAGGAATGTTCCTCGTCGACAAAAAAAACTGTGCTATTATGAGACAGTTTGTTAGATGCATGTGTTATCTAAAAAGGTGAACACTTGGTTATTACAAAAAAAAAAAACTAAAAAAATAAAAAAGCCTATAGAACAATCGTGAACTTTCCTCGAGTTCATTAAACCAAATACGTTTCAGTGTAGCCACGTACATGTGCCTGAGTGCTTTCTGGTCAAATAATTGAATGTAGGCTCAGGGCATGTACTACATAAATTACAACGTATAAATGTGATCAGTGTACTTTAAAAAATTAACAGTTTTCGTCCGCCGTTCATACAAGGACAGGGATAATCAATATCAGTGAAATTCATAATTCCCTGAAGGTAGTTTATGTAACGTTTAGGTATCTGAAATCAATCATCCCCGCAGTTTTCGCTATATTCGAAAAACTGTCGTGCCCCGGGTCCGCTCCGAGTAGGAGCAGCGGGCATCGGTGGGGGGACCCAGGGCCGACTGCCCGGATCCGGAGGTGCCCTGCGCTGGGCTAGTCGCCGGATGGCGGCCTAGCCCCTCCGAACCCTGCGGGCTCGATCCGAGGGTCCCTTCCCCCCTGCCCCGACTCCCCCTTTGGGGGCCTCGGGGCTGCCCCCTTGATCCCACGCCCCACTATGTTTCCTAGGGTGCAATGCGGTCATAAGGGTTTTACAAATAGGGTTTATCCTTATGACATCAAAACACGACACGGCACGCACAAATATACACGACATAAGGTGGATCAATAAAGGGGCCAGTCATGGCTAGATGGTTAAGTGGTTCTCTTCGGCAGATGGATTATGGTTGCGGTTCGGACCCCGTGGGCAGCCGGCCAGGGATAGGGTTGTTGCGGTGGCGTGGCGGTGCGGCTATCGAACGAGGCTAAATATAACGTAACGCAACGCGACACCACGAAAAATGCGGATACGAGACTGGACCGAGATCGGGAGAGTGACGAAAGAAAGACCGGAACCCCGACTGCCCGGTGCCAGCTCTTATATATGGCGGCCGCGTGGGAGCGCTACCGTAATACATTGCCATTGGCGATGTTTCCCACGCGGCGCGCGAGAACGGCGGCCGGCTGGCAGGGAAAGTTGTGCCGGGCACGACAAAAACCTTAACAGGTATTTTTACAGCTAGAGAGTAAAAAAGTCAATGAGATCGATTACTGCTGGAAGATAATGTTTATTGACTACGCATATCTGTGATCAGCATCATCGTGGATTCCTAGGAACCAAATTCTGATCAATTCTACGCGACGTAAGACGAAGTGTTCTACGGCTTTCTTGCTTTGTCTCGCTTCTCATCAGCGCTCACTGCAGCGCTGTTGAACGTGTTCCTCCATTCCAAGTGCAAATTTTATCAAATTAAAATTTTACTAGACGTTCAGACTGATATATATATATATATATACATAGTAGAGTCAAAACGACATGAAGCACGGCGCAGTTGCGTAAGCGGTTACGCTCGAAGCGGTGCAGCGTAGCGGTTAGGATCGAGTGGGAACCCTCCTACTGCTACCCTATATAATGCTATATAATAACGGGCATATTGTGTCAAGTGTGTAAGTGGATATTTGTGAAACGAAATCCCAAAAACCTGTAAGATGGGTCAAACGGCATTAGGTAGGCGTGGTCGTGCCACAAAGAGGTAAAATGAAGTGAGATATGCACCAAGGCGTTGAATTCGTGTGCTGCGGTGGAGCACATAACGCAGTAGCTCAAAGTGGATTTATCAAAAGTAAATGGAGCTTGCACGGGTGTAGTGTTACTGAAAATTGGTACCAGACTTGTCTGGGAAAAAAAAAATAAAACATTGACTTCACATAACGGCTAGCCCTGCAAATGACTGTGTAGGCTAGTTATACCTTCATAAATCTCAAACTATTCTGAATTGAGGTGACGTGGTGGCGTATCCGAAGCCGGACACTTTATTCTTTATCCTTTAAGGAAGCTCACAAAAAAAAACATGACAAAACAGAATTGAGTAGTACTGAGTGATGTTGCAGTCACATTTTCCTTTTTTTCTCGTTTCGAAATAAATGTTACCGCTGCATTACGGATAATTACATGTACATTTTCTCGGATAAGGATAACTCACGGAATTAGTAACGTAAATCCTATTCTCCATTAGCAATACAAGATCCGCTTTTTTAAAGAGATTCTACGAAGAAGAGACGAAACAAATAGAATACTGTATGTGCAATAAAATGCAGAGTGCATTAGGAAAATTGTTCGTAAAATTAGCTCCGGATAAGAATTTATATAGTGGTAAGATTTCATTAAATTTCCTCATAGTCGGACAAATATCGAATCCTGAACATTTGATCTAGACGTTTTTTCAGAGATAACGTATGTGAATGTTATTAGTAGCTCGTTAGTTCCATGAAAGGCTTGTTCCATGCGATAAATATTCCTAGGAGGCGGATAAGGAAGAAGTTGAAAGTGAATATTCGGTGAATAAAAAGATAAACGTAAAACTGTAAAACTTTTGCGTAGGCGGCATCCGAAAGTGGCTAGAAACGACCAGAGAAAGGTGTTAACGGATCTCTAAGCAAAAAAAAAAAAGAAAAAAAAACCACGACAGACCAACTAAAAGTGTTTCCATTCATCCATACATACTTGAGTATTTCGACAAATTCAGTGAATACCACTTATTTTTTCACAATCTTTTTTTTTTAGCGAAGGAACGAACTATTTAAAAAAAGATTCGGCTACGTTGATTGGAGCAATTCCATAATATTGTTATCTGGAAATTTATCAACTCATCGTAGTTTCATCCCATTTAGAAATTCTTCAGCTCCTTATAATTTTATGTCATGTGGAAATTTCTCAGCTACTCGTAATTTTATGTCATTCTAGAATAAACTATCCGTGAACTTCATCCAGATTACCGAAAAATTTCCATTACTGTTTTTAAAGCACACTAAAAAGTGGAAATCTGTTCACCCTGGTTTGAGAAAATTCATGCAACGTACCTACTCCTCAAAAGAAGATCCTCCATCTATCGATCAATATCCGATACGAGAACGAGTGGCACGTGCTTCAAATGGTTAACTGGAAGAAAAACTTAAAAATGAAGCAAAAAAAAAGAAGAAATGACAAAAAAAAACTGATAAAACCAAATTTAGATGGATCAAATGTTGATCACTTGACAAATATTTGTGAAAAAAAAAATAAACAAGATGACTCTTCTTAGAACCTGAGTTTTCCTTTAGTTTTATTTTTGTTTTCCTGAAAATTTTCCCAATCATACTGACTAAAGTTACAAGCTGTATGGCCTAACATTCCTAATGAGTCATGTAACTGTGACCAGACGGCGTATGTGTGTGATTTCCTGAGAGAATATGCGGATCTCTGGTTGGAGATCGGAAAAACGTTCCTCACATCATTCATCCTGGCCGATTCTTCATTCCTGAAAACCTCTGGTGGCTGGTGTTGTTAGTGCCCCGATTTCGCTGGAAGTACGCATATTTCTATTCCAGGGCGGTGCTTCAACGATGTGTCGCCTCATCGGACCGCCCGCCTATCAACCACCAAGTCGGCCGGTTCCCTCGAAGATCAGTTGTCGTTGTTCTTCCACGCACATCACACACTGCTCTAACTATGCCTCCGAGAAATCGGCCAATTTCCACGGTTTCTACGTTGAATCAAACGAATCCTTACGCTGGTCGAACTTCCGTATTACGTTTCCGTTCCTACCAGGATAGTATGTACAGAAGGTTGGTAATTTTATTTTTCCATTACATCACTTGTAGTCGTCCTGTTCTAATGATAATCTAACTAATCATTGAAGAAATTTCTTCTCAGAACAAACCGTGAGAAGTGTAATTACAGTAGTATGAAGTCCCCTTGTACAAATAATAATAATAATAATGTGTCCTCTTCTTAGAACCGGAGATTTCCTTTAGTTTTATTTTTGTTTTCCTGAAAATTTTCTCAATCATAGTGACTAAAGTTACAAGCTATATGGCCTAACGTTCTTAATGAGTTTCATTTCTCGTTGAGCGTTCGAAAAACACGATTTTTTGCCTCATATTGCGAAATTAGCTATTTAACTGTTATTCCTCCTAGCAGAAAGCATCCCAATTGAAGAGGTTCAAATGTTGATTTAAAAAAAAAAACAGAAAATGTGTGGACCTTTTGTACGTGGTCTCAGTAAAGCTTTAACGTTGGGATTTGCCTAATTTTCCTAGAGCTAGATTGTAACTAGGTTTATTCTGCTGTTCGTCATGATGTAAGTGAAGTAGAGGCTCCTGATAGCAGGGAGAAATACTGTAGTCAGGAGGCTCATGTTGATTTTTTTCTGTTATAGTCGTGTCACAAAACGACATGAAATCTGGTGCAGCTGCGTAAGGTGCTGCGGTAGGATCGAGGTGGGACCACCGTCACGAACAGCAACGATAAGTTGGGCTAGGAAGGGTCCCATTTCGATTTCAACCGCCGTCTTCACACAGCACCGCTTCGAGCGCAACCGCTTACGTTACTGCACCGAGCTTCATGTCGTTTTGAGCGGACTAGATGACTAGATGAGAACCACCGATTTTTCGAGTAAATCAAACCATCGATAGTATACCGTATCAACAATCATACGGTAGTGATTGAAATGATCTGTCTGAAGTCTTTTATTTGCATTTAAAAACATTTATGCTATTTGGACACTTGAAAAAAAAGCATTTGATACGTTGTTGATGAGTTGCATTGGACTGGTAGAAGGACGTATATTATGCAGATCTGTCAGCGTTAAGCCTAACAGTCGTAAATTTTAAATCAGGTCATTTTTTTTCGCAGGATCAAAAGCTAGATGCTCTGTATTTCTGGTAAAATTGGATGGTTCTCTAGGGTTTTGTATTGTTCCATCAAATTTTTCTTCGTTTATCAATAGATCTATTGCAAGTTTGTGTTTGCAAGTTTTTCCATAATTACGTGGTCCCAGTATATTTTTATACGAGTATTTCCAGTATATATATATATATATATATATATATATATTTCTATTCGATACGATATTTCCGTATTTCCGTACATAACACTGCGATTGAGCTTCTCTCTACTGTATTTTTAACTGAGTTTCTGTATTAGTTCACTGAACAAATATTAATTGAATTTGTTAAATATTGTAAATTTAGCACTATTTCGCACTGATACAGTACTTTTTGTAGCTCCTTCAGACATTGTGTCTTGGTTAGAAAGAAGAATCCATAGGAAAGAAATTTTGTATTATGTGTATTTTTCTTTTAATTTCCAGAGCTTCCTAATTTTTATCGCAAGCATAAACTACTAACAACAGGAAGCTATCAAGACTAGCAACTGAAATACAGCTACGAATTTATTTTCTTTCAATACGCCTACAAGGTTTGTAGGTGGAACATTTATTAGCCGGAAATTTCCACTTTTTTTTTTGCCATCTCTAGAGGCTTAAATAGAGGTTGATTGAAGCAATCTTACGTTTTTTATGCACTTCATGTCCCATGCAAATGAAGAAAACATTGGCCGATACTCGCACGCGATCCGTGGATAAGGGGAAAAATTGTTGGATCTCCGCAATTCGAAGAAGAACGGCGGAGTCAAGGTGATAAGGATGATCAAAGCAGTTCAAATATTCCTAACTGTAGCTCAAATGTTCCTAAGTGTAGCTCAAATATGCTCCTCGTGTCTTCGAATCCCGACATAGTTCTGTCTATGGTTTCTATAAGTGTGCCTACGAGATTTTTAGATGGAACATTTATTATATTAGCCTGACGTTTTAGATTTTCACCTAATCAACGGATCTTTTCAAGAACTTTTTTTTTCGGGCAACCGTATCTTGTAAAGGAAATAGGATATGCACTAGATTAGATTGTTTGATATCATAGCGAAATCCGAAAAAAATGTCTTAGAAACACGTTTTGCATGAATCGTTCTTAACATAACAGCTATTTCAACGTTTAATTAGAATGAGGCAACAAATTTAAACGTTAAATAAACACGAAACATTAGTGTGAACGAGTAAAAGAGAGAATAAATAAACACGAAACATAGACATTAGTGTTTCGTGTTTATTTATTCTCTCTTTTACTCGTTTTTTTTCTGAAAAATATGTAGATTTCACAGCACCAGTTCCAAATCATGGATTCCACCATTGTTTCATTATCTCTGTAATTGGGATTGTTTTTAGACTGATGTTCTCGAGAATGCATGGATAGGACGCAAAATTTTTTCTTTTCTTTTTTTCTTTTTTTTTTTTGAAAAATACAGCACCACCGTTTTGTGTGTTTGTTTGTTTTGTTTTGCTGCTTGCAAAGCACGAAATTTTGCAAATTTAGATTTTTTTCTCCGAAAATATAATAATAAATAAACATACATACATAATGTAAATAACAATATAATAAATATTACAATTATTATAGTGATAAATAAATATAAATAAAACAAGTAGAAAATGTGATAGAAAATAGAAATAATAAATAATAGATAAATAAGATAGTATAAGATAGATAATAATAGATAATAAATAATAGATAATAGAAAAATAGATAAAAAATGTAATAGTTAGTGAATAATAAAAAAAATATAATAATATAATAGAGTAGATAGAAAATATAGTGATTTACAAAAAAAATTTTTCTTATTGGTCAATCATCTAATTAAATTTAAAAAATATACTCTAGAAAACACTTGGAAAATTTGGTTTTTCGTAGTTACGGTCCCTTTACAAAACATGGAATCCTCGTTACTCCTTATATAGGTACAGAAGTGCTCACCTCGAGCAGATTGAGACGATTTTTGATCTCGATCGATCTACAGTAATAACTGTTGTTTTTAATATCACAATTATTACAAAAAGAAAAATCCTAACCGGTGATCAGCTTATGAAGTGAAGCAACTTTTCGCCTTCGTTTACTCGAGGACCATCTAATAGAGGCCAATAATTCAACTTTAGAGGTTCACCGCGTCATTTCGTGAACATTTTGATCTTTTGTTATTCGGCTTATCCTGGTGTGTATCGTCCTCAACCGAAGAAACAACAACTAGGGATATTTGTTTAATTTGATTGTTTTTTTTACATGTTTTTTATATTTATAATTTTATAATATTTGTTTATGTTTTGTTGATGAATTGTTCTTGATAACATAAGTGTTTCCCTGAAAATTAACCAGTGATAACGAGTAGTGATCGATCGTTTTGATCCGCGGTAGTTTTTGTTGATCATTTTGAACGAACGGTTATAGATTGGAATTGATTGAATTGATTGTTTTTATTTCCTCTGAAAAAGAAAATCATAGGATCAAGCAAAGTGACCAGCAGTGATAAATTTTAGGTGGTGAGAAATCTCGTATCCTACGTTAACACGTTGACAACGATTGCGTTTTCTGGATAATTCGCCCCAGGTGGGATTGGGGTCTCCTTCTTCGTCCCCGACTGCAAGTCCTACATGTAATTGTGTTATTATCATTAAAATTGAAAAAAAAAATCATGAAATAAGTGATTTTTCGAGAAAACACAGTAGTGTATCGGTTTATTTAGATCTTATTTAATTATTCAAGAAGAAAAAGGGACAAAAAAATTAAATCGAAAAAGAAACAAAAGAAACAGAGAAAAAAGTTGTAACTTTGTCGGTTAATTGTTAAGTTCGATTTTTTTTAAATTAATAAAATTTATTTTTTTAAAATTCTATTTATTGCTGCCTTCGAAAACGTCACTCAAGTCGCGGCTACTGAAGTGCATAGTCCTGAAATTTTCAATTACATCTTTTTTTCTGTTCCGTGTTTTTTTGAGATCCATCAATCACCCAACGGCAATATTTGATTTTTTGTAGAATTTGGATGTATACATATTTGAAGTGAAGGGGAATTTGTTTAGTTATAGGTTAGGAAGCAAAAATAATTGTAGATTTTATTAGTGAAACTGCAGTAATCACCTTTTCTCTTTAGGGACCTGGAAAATATTTAGGAACCCGTTTAGTTCGGGTGAAAACAGTTGATTAGTGTATCAGTTCGAATAATGTGTTTAGTTCGAGAAAATCTTTTTCAATAATTACTTTTTTTTCGATTTCTAATTAAACAAGGAAACTGCACCAACAAAAATTTAATTCAGAATGTTCAGTCCTGCACCATTCACATATGTATTGCAAAATGTCTTCTAATTTTTCCAGTTTCTAAATTTAAAACGTATTTTATTCAATCGGAATTCAATTTTCTCGAAATCGGTCAAAATCTCTTCAAGGGAATTGTTTCTGCTTGTTCTATCGACTTACAATATACAGTATACTTTTATATTTCTTTAATAATTCAATAAGGTGTCTACTTCTCTGTATAACGTGTTCATGTTTGATGTTTATAAAGAAATCTGAAAAACTTGACAAAGAGAAAATGTTTTCGTCTTTTTTTTTCTCGGTAGAAGAAATGACTACTTTGACTAAGGTGACTTTATTTAACATCGTACGATTGGGTGGCATTAAGGTTGATATCATTGCGCATTGAGATAAAGGATAAGTTAAGGACGCAATTGCAGACTTCGCCGACGTTATTAATACTAGTGAATCGCCGTAGCGTAAAGCTACGTAATATTGTTTTTTAGAATTTTGAGGAGAATTTAATTTCGGATGGAGGCGATTAATCCTCCAAGATTCTGACGTACACCGCTCTTTTTGCATTTATCAAAGACTTTATTTATCTTTAATTATTATTTATTTATTTTATTTATTTTTATTTATCAAAACCTGATTGTTTTGGAAATGAGAAAAAAATTTAAAAAAAAAATTAAATAAAAATGAATATAGTAAATACAATGAATAAAATAAAATCTGGATAAAGAGCTCTTTTAAAGAATTTGAAATTATACAAACACTATAATTAACTAATATACTTCGAACACAAGCATAAGTACAGGGATATCATAGCGGATACGATCCCAGAGCTCAGGACTCAGCTATCATTGACATTGCCGCTTTAAAGAATTAGCCATCGACTACGTTTTAGCGTTTTTCATTCCTTCAATGATTTTTCCCCTTGATCACTATTGATACATATTTGTATTGACCGATCTATGCATTGATTCCATCATCAGTAACACAGAATCAATCAATACATCATCAAATAATCGTAATTATGTGGGTTAAACGTGTAACGAACAATGAAAAGACGACTTCAAAGGTTCAGCGGATATTTTTTGAAACAGTTCGTAGACATTTATCCAACATGACTACATCCAATCGGATAAGCGTGATTTTGCGGGTTAAATAGATTTGGCTTGAGCTTGTCTACTGCTATCCAACGAGGAAATAAGGGCATATCAAATCGTGTCCGGATTGGACATATTTAAAGTGGATAAAGTGTTTGGCGTTAATCAATGGGTCGCGCCTGGGATGCGCCACCACCACCACCACCACCACCACTTCAATTCAGAGTCGTTTGAACTGCGCTACACCCGGCCCGGATATATTTATCCAAGATATTTTCATTTGAAAATTTTTAATTTTTATCTAGGACTTTTTGTTGGTAAAGTATCCTGAAAAGAGTGGGTGTCGTGTGGTCGGTAAGAGGTCCCGTTGTGACTGCACGATCGATCGCTAGTTCGAGGTCATCCTTGTGCCAACAACAGTAGCCCTTCATCCCATCGGATTCGATAAATTGGTACCAGACTCGTTTGGGAAGATAAAAACACTGACTTGACACGGCCGTTTAAAGGCATCACTCCACGAATCTGAGGTGGTACGGATTTTAGGTGGAGTATTCGTATACGGTATAGTAGATTATGGAGAGGGGGTGATTCCGTCCATTTCTTCTTAATTGCCGTAAAAAGCGGCCGGGAAAATACGTCTTCAGACGTTCTAGCGCATTATTTTCTACAAGGAGTTCGACTGGAGCGCACAAGCCTTGTGCGGCGCCGCATCTTCCGGGCGGTTTTTTACGGCAATTAGGAAGAAATGGACGGAATTAGCCTCCTCTCCATAGTCTCCCATCCCGTATACGAATACTCCACCTGAAACCTGCACCACCTCAGATTCGTGGGGTGATGCCTTTAATCCCGGACACTTTATGCTCGATCCAGAAAAATCGCTGAGTTTATGGATTTGCACATGCAAAGAAACATCGTTTAAACATCTCGGAATCCAATGTTTTTGTTCTCTGCTGGAAATGACAATGGAAGCGACTGACTGAGAAGGAAATCGACTTCGATACCATAGTGAATAAGTAAATTTTCTCATTTCTCGTTATCTTTTTGCGCATTTTTTTCCACTAGGAAATTGAAGAGAAAAAAAAGTTTTTTGTTGATGCTGTTCATTGATATTTTAAAAAAATTACAGTTCACACCGCACAAAATTGTATTAACAGTTCACAATGCCGAGTCAGATAATGTGATCCATTAAAAAATTTTGAATTCGAAGATTTTGGAAAAAAAAGTAAAATCAAAGGAGAAGCGCAGTTTTTTTCTCCAAACGGTGAACAATCAGTTCTAGACGAACTCTATCATCTAGCCTATTTAACGAGGTGCCAGAGAAAAAAAAAATGAAAGGAAATTAATGGGAGTGCCCTTTTCTTGAGAAGTTTTCTTCAGAAGAAGAGGAAACTTAAGGGCACATGGCTACTGTACTGTAAGTTCAGGAGAATTTGTTAGTTTAACTAATTCAATCATTTTTCAAAGTCCAAATTGAATCGTATGTATTTTTTCTTTTCTGTTGATTTTTCTGTTGATTTTGATATGTTTGATTTTTTTCCCTAACGTTTCATATAGTTAAATTTACTTTGATTTTAATTTTTAGTATGATTTTTCTTTGTTGAATTCCCAAACGCAGCTTTTAGGGGAGATTTTCGATGTAGCTAGTAAATTTTATATCGCTCATTCGTCACATTTTATTTCACATCAATTCTAGATTGTAAAAAGTTGCTTCGTTGGTACATAGATCTGTTCCCACGTTGAAAAATGTTCCGGAAGAGTCCTTTAAGAACACTTTTCTCAGTAGATTTGTGCCAATCGAGCGTTTAGGTTTCCATTCTTCCTGTTTCTTGTTCCCCTCTTCGGATCATCAAAACTCTACATACACGACCAGCGCTGTTCCTCAGATCAAGTGTGGAAAAAATGTGCAAAAAAATTAGAAATATAAATAAATAAATAAAATTAGTATAATATAAATATAATTGCTTACAATACAATAAATATAATATAAAAAATATAAATATAAATAAAGAAATACTGGTGTTTCCTGTGATAACTATTTGATCTCAAAGGACAAATGGGAATTTGCTTGTGCTACATATGGGACACCGTGAACTCCTCAGATGTTTAGTCTCATGTTTCTAACAAATCGATAATTGATTTATTAATAATATTTGATGCATGAATCCCTTAAAACAACCAATTCGTTATCGGCTACAACATCCAACTGATGTTCTTTTTATACAAGGGATTATTTTTAACTAATCTTGCAATCTATTCACTTTGACCTAAATATTCACTTGAAGGCGTTCAACCAAAAAAAAAATTAAAAATTTAATTTAAATTCAAAAAATTCAAAAATTAAACAGAAAAGGATTTTGATGAAAACCTCGGTGAGGGCAGAGGATAAAAACAAAGAAAAGAATGCCACAAAATTACAGATTTAAGAAGTTGTGAAGTTTTCGTTACCATAGCGATGATGTACATATCACATTGTTGCGCATCATACCTTAAACCGCCCACGCTTCGGATAATGCTTTTGCACTCCTCTTTCTCTGTGGATTTGATCTTATTCTTATCTTTTTTGGTTTTTTTTACTTATTTTTTTCAATCTTATTTTCGTGTCTCTGACATTTAGCCACAATTAGCTGTGTCTGTTCATCATTGAATAGCCAGTTAATCATATTTATTCATTTTATTCGGATTTTTATCATTATTTTTATTCCAATTTTTTAAATTACATATCATTAAAAAATAAAGGATAAGGCCACTGGCGTATCAATCCACTTGGGATGCGCCAACGCGTTTCACTGTAAATTCGTAATCGTTGAGGTTTTGGAACGCGTGTTGGCCTTTACAATGACTTGCGGGGGCCAGCCGATGATCAAGTCAGTGTTTTTATCCTCCCAGACAAGTCTGGTACCAATTTATCGGACCCCGGAGGGATGAAAGGCTTGGTTTGCTCGGGGGCGGTTTCGAACACTCGACCGTGTGGCTACAACGGACCTCTAACCGACTGCGCCACACCCGCCCCACATATCATTATTATTAAATAATATCAAAGGCATCAAAACCGGGTAGTGCTCAGTGGAACATTTTACGGTTTAAAAGCTTTTGTTTTTCTGGTTCATTTGTTAAGAGGTCAGATCAAAATTCTCATTTTTTGTAGGTGAATCAACAACAATTTCGTAGTAACTGAAAAATGTTGCTCGAAGCCGCAGTTGGAAAGCTGATGGAAAACATAGAGTTTGGAGTGTGGATTACAAATATGTGCGTGGACCCACCCAATTCCGTTTAATCGTCCTGAAAAACTGCGTGCGAAGACGAGGACGAGTTTTTTTTCCTACGTGACACGTTAGAACGAGTTCCTTGCACAAGCTTCGGTTCTGCGTTGCGTTCGAACTTATCTCGTAGGAACAAATGGCGCTTCCCACACCGCGTTATAGGACGATTAGGGGGGAATTGAGCGAGGACACCGTACCATATTCCTAACCTGCACCTTACTTTCTATACTTTCCGCCAGATTTTTTCTTCACACAATGTCCGTTTTGTGATAGGCTGCCTTTAAGAAGAAGTTACATCAGATTCGAAAGAAATGGAGGAAAATTTATCAATCTAGCGATTCACACACACAGGAACACAACTGTAAAGGTTGATTTCTGTTTTTCCGCTGTTCACTGTAGGAGTAAATTCAGCTAGAGCAATCGAACAATTCTTATATTCTTATGATATTAGTAGTATGTGTTAAAGTATATTATTCGATCACATCTACCATAAAAATGTGAATAAAGGCTGACTTTATTGTATAAAGTTTAGGAGAGATTGATTCTGCTGGGATTCTTCTTTATTGTTCTTTTTCATGGCACACATAAGGTGTTTCCATATAAATAAACAAACAAATATTTTTAAAGTTCCCAAATGAATCATGGTTTTATTTTTTTTTTGCGAAGGAATATGTCGTAAACGCATGTTTTCCAATTTTTGTGTATTTTTCAAGAGGATATGTGGTAAAAAAAAATTAATATTTCTTTATTTTGGTATTTATGAATTAAATATTTGTTCGTAAAACTGCGAATGGCTATCCAATCCATCCCCTATCGAATCCCCAGTTCATCATCCCATCTCTAAAAATGATTTTAGAGGAATAGTTGGCCTCTATCGATCTCGTCTTAGTCATTTTAAATCCGAGTTGATGATTTGAGGCGTAGAAGGGAAATGGGAAGTCGATTAAACCATTAACGGTAGGAAAAGAGAATAAATATTTAATGAAATTACAAAAATTCTTCTAGTGGGCCCTCTGATTTATGCATACATCTTTTTGTTGAATAACGAATGAGAATAACTTTAAGGGATTGATGTTTTGAACACCTGTTTTGAACACCTGTTTTTTTCTGTGTTATTTTTGACGAAATGCGCCTATTACCGCGAATTTTCGTTCATTTTTAAGCATTCAAAGGCTACCTATGAGAATAAATTGTACTGTAGATAATTCAAAAAAAAGATACTGTAAAAAATAGTGCAAAGCTATCCTCTTTAGTTATCAGACCTACGGTGTTCTTAATTCCAAATCTGATCTGAGTGGCGGTGACCACATTGTCTCCCTGTCTACGAACATCCAGCTCAAGAATTTTGAAAATTCCTCTAAGCAGACCATGAGGATATGTACATATTGTAAATAAATACTGTACTATGAAATAATCCTTTATCCTTTATGAAATACACTTACACGACAGTGCTCATGTTATTTTAGGTCCCATATAGAAATCAGAGCAGCAATGAGAAGAATCAGCGTCAAATATCTTCAGTGTACTAGAAACGTACGGTACGTACTGTAAATATGTAAAAAAAAATAAATAAAATGTGTATAAAAATACGTACTGTCTTGTGGTACACTGATGATTTGACAATCTCCTCAACTGTTCTAATTTCTAAATGGGACCCTGAAATAAAATGAACAGTGTCGTAGTTACGAAAGTTTCATTTTCTCGAAAATATCCTTGATTTAAGAATGGATTTTTTGTCTTTACAATGCGTTTTGTTTAGCCTTACTGAGCTAATAACAAAAAGAAGTTTGTTCAAATGTAATGAGAATTCAAAATAATTTTGTTGTTAATAATAATAATAATAATAATAATAATAATAACAGTTCAAAATAATCAGCCTTTCATTTTTTTTATTTAGCTAGGTGTTAATTACAAACAATCATTTTATTATATAAACGATTATATCTGGGTGAATGCAGGGAAAATTTTAAACATTATATTTTCGGAATGATTAATTTTCTAACAAATGATTTTTTCTTTCTACAATTCTATAAAAAAAAAATTTTTGGTTTTGAAAAGAAAAATCCTTGTAGAATTTTTTTTTCAAAATCAAAAAACTGGAAAACTAACCAGAGTTCCCACATTTATACGCTATTACGCCGCATGTCGATTTTGTTTGTTCTCTGACTGGGCGAATCCTACACATATATAGGTTATAATTTAAAAATTAAAAAAACACCTTTATTAATCTCGTAAAAAAAGATTTGAAAATACATAGTAGATGTTAGGACGTTGTTGAGGTTAGAACTTTCAACTGAAATTTTTTTTCTCTAATCTGGAAGTTCAAAAATTGATTCGAAAGAGAATATTATGTAATAATAATTGCATTTTAGTGATAATATTCAAGTAATTATTTTAGTTAAGTAATAATAATGCATTTAAGTAATAAGTACGGAGTACGTAAGTAGCACTTATTTTTTTGAATACATTTTTTATTTTCTTTTTTTTCTCTTCTAGCTAGGTGTTTATTATAAGCAACTTTATGCACTAACACGCCTCACAAGGAGTTTGTGTTTCACTAAAAAATCGTCCTCATCGTGATGTAACGCTTGAGAACTTTTTCTTGGTCCGTGCTTTTTTTCTTCTCGTATCAAAAAAAAAAAAATGCTCGTTAAGTTTGCACTAACATTAAAATCGTGTAGTTTTTAGATTCTTGACATGCTAAATTTGCACCTACAACACAATCGGTTTTTTTAGGGTCTTAACATGCTCTAGGCTTAATCGTTCTATGTATCCTACACGGAACTATGGAATGAAGCAAAGTACAGTACTTTTTTCTCGAGTCTATAGTTGTAAAATTACGTTTATATTCTTCCGCTTGATTTTTCATCGCTTCTAAAGATTTTTTGCGTTCCTTTTTGCTGCTTTAATTGCGATTTGTGGTTCTAAATGAGAAATTACTGTATAATTACAGTAACCTTATGGTGTTTTTAACACAGTTTAGAAGTATCATTGTTAGTTAGCTTTTCTCAGTGAGATTTCTATTATTTTTCTACTTTTTTCCGCTATATTTTTTTTACTATTACTTTTTCTATTATATTCTTCTAATTCTATGGTAAATAGTAGAGTAACACTAGTATTTTTTTTCTTGAAATTTCCTTAGATAGGGTGCCTTTAGTTTTTCTTAGCTCGTTAATTTATGGATTTTTCAAAACAAAAAAAATAAACGATTTGTTGAAGCATATGTAAATATTTGCGACGGGTTTCGCGGAATCGGTTAAAGGTCCGTTGTAGCCACACGATCGATCGGAGGTTCGAGTCCACTCTAGTGGCAAACCAAGCCCTTCAGCCCTCCGGGGGTCAATAAATTGATGCCAGGCTTGTTTGGGAGGATAAAAACACTGACTTGACATGTCGGCTGACCCCGCAAGTCATTGTATGGGCCAGTCACACCAGTTCGTGAACCTCAAACGGTTCTGAATTGAACGCGGTGGCACAGGTCCCAAGCGGATTGATTAACGCCAGGGATTTTATCCTTTTATATAAATATTTGGTTCAGTGGTCAGTTTTTGTGCGTCTATAAATTTTGTAGTTTTCAGGTGTAGAATGTTGGTGTCACTTCTACTTTTTGTCAATGTTTGTGCAGCATGGGACTCAAGTAGCACTATGCCTTCAGTTGAGGTTTGTATTTAAGAGTTTTAGCGTGTGTAGCTGTCAATTTTCCGTCCCGACGTTGAATTTTTTAGTTGACCAGCGTCGACTACTCAACATCCTCACAGGATAACTCGGAAATAGTTGTTGGTAAGTTCCTTAATATCTTTTTTAGTCAATCATAACGATTAGTCCTTCGTTTTACGCTACACTGCTCCTGTTGATTGAAAAAAAAAAAACATTTTTCCGCTTTTAACGCACATGCAAAGTACTATGTCATTAGTGTTGAATGGGATGCAAAAATATTCTTTTGCAGAGAAATAAAATTTTCAGAGAAAAAAAAATTGTTTCAAAGAATGTGCAGCTAGAATTTCTGGGTTATTCAACTCTCGTTCAGTCTCAGTGACCGCTCATTTATTCCCCACTTCCGAGAAATGTTGTTTAATCCACGCTCACACTAACTCGATCGTCTCTCGATCATTCTCCTGATGTGAACTATTGAGTTAGTGTGCACCAGCTACCACGGCTTTAGCAAAGCACTGCTCAATTAAATATTCAGGGGGGACAGAGGCATGATTCAGGAATATAGGTAGGGCAGGAAAATGAGATCATGGAGAAGTTTGACGCGAAGTTCGAAGTAAGATAAGGATAAAGTCCGGATAATTGGCGTTAATCAATCCGCTTGGGACCTGAGCTACCTCGTTCACTCCAATTCAGAATCGAGTTTGAGGTTTTGGAACGCGTGTTGGCCCATACAGTGACTTGCGGGGTCTAACCGATGTGTCAAGTCAGTGTCTTTATCCTCTCAGACAAGTCTGGTACCAATTTATCGACCCCAGAGGGATGAAAGGCTTGGTGAGCACAAGGGCGGATTCGAACCTCCGATCGATCATGCAGGAAGCAGAACTTCTTACCGACTGCGCTACACTCACCTCTTCACAGTTGTAAAGAGAAGGAAAAGAACTTTGAAACACTTCTAGAAAATAAATAGCTTTTGAAAGGTAATCTGAGTTCAGCACTGACTCTACTTAAGTTATTAACTATCCTTTACTGATGAATATTCAACTTACAAACGAATTCCAGATAGACGAATGAAGAGGATGGTAAATAGGACAAGAAAACATGCCTATTGAGTTAGTAGTAGCCACGTAAAGTGAGGGATAACGAAATCGGAACATTTCGAGTTAAGAACTGTCGTTTCTATTGTAACTCGTAGAACTCAAATCGCTCCAAATACGTTATAACTATCTTAAATGAAAAAAGTACTGTACACTTCCCAAAAAAAAAACCAGACAATTGAAACCTGGGAAAGCACATCCACTCCTAAATCAAATTAAAATAGCTTTCCAACCATTTAAAGGCATCACCCCACGAATCTGAGGTGGTACAGATTTTAGGTGGAGTACCCTTATAAGGGATAGTAGATTATGGAGAGGAGGGTGATTCCGTGCATTTCTTCCCAATTGCCGTAAAAAACGGCCCGAAAGATGCGGCGCGTGCACAAGGCTGGCGCGCTCCAATCGAACTCGTTGTAGAAAATAGCGCGCCGGGACGCCCGAAGCAGTATCTTCTGGGCCGTTTTTTTTTTGGCCATTAGGAAGAAATGGGCGGAATCACCGTCCTCTCCATAATCTACTATCCCTTATAAGAATACACCTGAAATCCGTACCACCTCAGATTCGTGGAGTGATGCCTTTAACTCCGGAAAACTACCAGGATTCGTGGAGTGATGCCTTTAACTCCGGAAAACTACCAGGATTCGTGGAGTGATGCCTTTAACTCCGGAAAAGTAACGGGAAATGTCTGAAATATGCTTTCCAAGCTGTTTATAAATCACTAACATCGCTTCTACAGTAGTTTGGAACCCCCTTCAATCACTTATTTAAAATTTTGAAGGTTCATCAAAGAAATTAACGGAATATCTGTTGTCTCGACACAATATGAATGCGCCACCGGATGGTCTTCTGGATCTACATTATGAGATGGAACTTGTCCATATTCTAGGAATTGATGAGCTAAAACAAACAATGACAGTATTGGTGTATGTGGATGAGGTAGGTTCAGTTCTTTTTACAAAGAAATAATGAAGGCGGAAGGAGATCCATGGATCTTGCAAGGATCACACAGAGGATGAAATTCTTCATCAAAATAATAGAATAATTAAATTTAAATTTAAATTGGATAAATGAACAATCGAATAGTAATAATCATAGTTTCCAAGTTGATGGGCGTTTCTTACTGTATGCTACTGGCTTACTGTAAGCTTTTTTGCACTCTTTTTTTTGTTCAAATTCACAGATTAGTTTTTTGAAAATGATCTACTTTGTATATTAAGACGAAAACATGGATGTTTTGATGGAAATCAGTCAATATCGTTCACTTTGAAAGATCGGATAAATTGAGTTATTAAAAAAGTTATGTTACTGTATTACCAGTTTCACCTGTTCCTCGATTTTATGGACTTTGTGGATTTGAGAAGAGTTTAAGAAAGGGATTTATTATTACATATATTAAGTATTGTTGTATATCTACAGTATTATTATTTGTTGTATTATTGTATATTTGTTGATTTTCATTGATTAGGAATTATTTATTTTGTAGCGATACCGGGTGCTACCTATAGTGAAAATACGTTCTGAATGGGCGTTGGCGGAAAAGTTTCATTTTCGCTCCTACTGTACTCAAGAAATTTGGGAAAAAAATTGAAAATAAGTAAAACATAGTAAAATGTTCTAGAAGGTCAGGGTGCGGCGTCATAACGAGAAGTTTAGTAAGATACGATTTGCGCGAACCCATTGCGGCGCGCAAGGCTCGGAGGCTTTTGGATCCACCCAAGAGTCCAAAAAAACAAGAGGAGCCCCATACGGGAACCGCGCCTTATTTAAGGCATATGATTGCGCAGTCACCCCATCAGGTATCAGCAGTGGCAGGATAGTCAGCGATGCAACGTGCTCACAAAGCTAGAGACCCAACGGTTAACGAGGACTTTCTTGTGGCGGAAAGGCGTTGATCGGATTAGTACGTTCGATTTCACCCCTCAGGCTCGGCGAATGCCGAAACGTTAGCCACGAATAAAGGACTATAACAACCTCGTGTACGGCTCTACTAAAGAAAACAATAATTGAAAATAAAATTGAATTCAAAAATAATCCATCATTTACAAACAAAGAACAAAAGTCAAAGAAAGAAATAACATCATCATCTGAAAACGTCAGGTCAATATATGAATGATTACGGTAAAATCCATCTTATTTCCTTTGTAGAAATGGACTGATCCATCACTATCATGGGATCCGGCACTGTTTGGCGGGATTTTGAAGACTTGGATACCTGTTTCAAAGATATGGGTTCCCGATATTATTATATTCAATATGTGAGTATATTTTATTGCAATTAAATAGTTTTTAGCGGAACCTATAAAAACTCTTAAAAACCCTAAAATTCTCAAAAATCTTAAAAATTACTAAAAAAAAAATGTAAGAGAAGGAATGTAACGAAAAGTAAGATTCCAATTCCATTATTCATCCGGTCGCAAAATCCGAGAAAAACCTTGAAAAATGAACTTGGAATTGTGTTAAATGTGGATTTTACTGAGGATAGTCGAATACTGAGAAAATTTCCTCTTCATCGGTGATTTTTGAACCACCGCAATAATTTCTCTACCAAATTTTAGCCAAAATTACTGTTCAAAACTGCAAGTTGGAACAAAAAAATAGCATTAAAATTAAAATTTAAAAATAAAATTGAAAAATCAGAACAAAAAAATTTTTCCTTTATTTTTTGTAGACATGCGAAAACTATGGGGACTTTTAAAATACATAGAATCATGAAAATAATCGATAGTAGGCTTCGTTGCTATATAATGAGAGGCACACGTTTTTTATTGAAGAAAAATTCCTTCCTAGTGACTCTTCCAGCAATTTTTTTTTTCACGTTTTTTATCCCCAACAGCAGATGAACTATCCAACGGCAACGAATCCTACATATTTGTCCATTCGTTCTATTTGTTTTATCAGCATTACATTCCTTTGAATGATGCTTCCAGTATATTTACAATATATTTGCATTAAAAGAGCAAGAATCTAGTCATTCTCTATTTTTTCTATGGAATCTAAGCGATTTATTACTTGGAATGCATAAATTTTTGGATTTTTTCCGTTTTTTTCTTTGCTCTTTTTTCATTTAGCTAGTGCTAACCGGGTTTCTTTGAGAGTTTAGGGTCGTAGGACATGAATTGTTTCTTTATAGCAGAATAACTCGTTTAACAACTGGGGTTTTTCGCTTGAAGATCAAACCGGGGGTTGATCAGTGACCAGTTGAGTCACGTGTTGCCCCAGAATGACGCCAATATCCATAAAATAAGCTCGTTAACGAGTGTAAGAAGGCTCGTCACGTTCGGATAATGTGCATGTAGCGGAGAATCAGCCCAGAGATTAGACTAGCATGATTCAAACGCAAAAGTTTGTGTTGAAAAGCATCGATTTGAATCGATATTCAAATTTTATTGATTACACAATCATCGATATCATCGTGATTCGAAGAGCTGATCGGGCGAATCAGCCCTTATTAAAGGGTCCGAGCTTCCAGGTTACAACGTGAGGATCTTCTCTCATCCGTACGCGCACCAGCGTTAATTTATCCGAATGGTACGGTAGAAGCAAGTCATCCAGCTGTGTATACTGTAAGCTGTGAGATTAACATCAAACGTTTCCCACTCGACGATCAACGATGTGCACTGGAAGTCGGTTTCAGCACATTTTATGCAATTTTCCAGAGATTAGCGGTCAAATAAATACAATTTTAGATCGCCAGTTGGACATACGGTAAGGATAAAATTCGACTACACGCACATACTGAACATTCGCTAGAACACTATACGGATAATGAGGAATGGAGGTTGCTGAAGGTGTCGGTGATCGAGGACGAATATGAACACGAAGGGATTAATGTAAGCTCCTGCGCTAGCGGATGTTTTTTTTTTAAATCGAATTAAAATCTTAAAATCCCATATGGATAAGTCCGCTTGACAAAGTGTAACGGTATCAGTGTCATCATCGCTGTCGTAGTAGATTGTTATAAGTATAATAATAATAGGCGGGTGTGGCGCAGTCGGTTAGAGGTCCGTTGTAGCCACACGGTCGAGGGTTCGAAACCGCCCCCGAGCAAACTAAGCCTTTCATCCCTCCGGGGTCGATAAATTGGTACCAGACTTGACTGAGAGGATAAAAACACTGAATTGATCATCGGCTGGACCTCCGCAAGTCATTGTATAGGCCAACACGCGTTCCAAAACCTCATCGATTACGAATTCCAGTAAAACGCGTTGGCGCATCCCGAGTGGATTGATACGCCAGTGACTTTATCCTTTATCCTTTTATAATAATAGTAAAAAAAAACTTTTCTGTTATAATATTTTGTTGTGTTTAAAATTTGACTTTAAAAAAAACTCGTTGGAAAACGATTGTCAAGCAAAAAAAAAGAGGCGAGGGTAACAAAAAAGCATCTTTCAAAAAACAAAAACAAAAGGAAAAATGGAAGCGGGCGTATTTATGAGATTTCAGGGTGATTTATGGGATTCTAGTTCTCTTTAGGTATCCGAACTACGTTACGATGTATCCGTAAAGCGAAGGCCACTTTTCTATATGGTTACGTTAACATTTCCAAGTTATGTGATGTGTGCCATATCTGTCGTAGGATTATTTGCAAGATTTTCCACTACCGGAGAACGAGAGGTCAGTTACGGCTTTTGTCACTGGTTACTTATAGTTTAGAAAAGAAATTCGTATTGCATTTTATATTTGAAAAAAAAAGAAATAAGAAAAAATACATAAAGAATATATATATATATATATATATATATACAAGATATATGTATATTACGATGCATTTTTATATTTACAAGATATATATATATATATAAATTATGGAAAGGGAATTTTATATCACTAATCCTTCCTGAGAATACTTACATAACTACTAGGTGATCCAATCAAGGCGATTACTAAACAGATTTTAGTGAATAGTGAAATTTAAGTGAATTAAGCGAATTACTAAGTAATCTGATTTAAAAAAGAGTGAAAATTTTTTAAACATTATCGAATTCGAAGAAAATATGCGATTGCTCATGCTTCAGCGTCAATTTTCTTACTTTTATGTAATTTTTCTTCTAATTTTTCTTTGATTTTTTCGCACATTATTTGGATCGAGAATTGTCAGTAATTTAAAAAAAAATTAATAGGTACGATCGGTGAATTACAGAATTGTAGCGGTTTTCTTTTGTTGTGATATTATTGTGTTTTTATCAATATTTTGTGTTTTCCCTTAGTAAATATCTGAGTAAATATCTGTAAAATAAGGAATTGTGTCACTTTTTTCTTTTCATAAATGACCGATGCTCAATTCAGGAACGATTCACACTCGGAGTGACAGCGATTCTAACGATGGCCGTACTCTCCTTGGTTGTCAGCGAAAAAGTTCCACATTCATCCACACATGTTCCTCTGCTCGGTCAGTAAAAATAGGCATTCACAACTTTTTTTTCTAGAGTTTTTTTTTTCGAGTACCTAAAGTCTTTCTCTCTACGCGCAGTGTCTTTTTTTTCTTTTTGAAAAAAAAAACGCCTTAAACAATTTCATCGTTCTACAAGGTGTTTCATCCTCTTTTTTTTTCTTCCAGTGGCTTATTTCCTCTTCAATATGATTTCGGTGTCGGTGGCGGCGATGACCACAGGATTGGTGATGAAAGTTCATCGAATGGGTCGACATGGTCAGGAACCGGAAGAATGGTTGTTGCGCTTATTCTGTCTACGTCCAGTAAAAATCCGTGTAAGTGCTATTTCATCTTATTTTTTCCTCATTTTACGTTTTTTTTCTCATTTTATGCCTATTTAGAATGGAATTTACACCGTTGCCGATTCCCCGTTCCATACTCCCTCCTATATAAAAGAATTAAGCGGAGAACTACGGAAATGTGAGTCGCAGCCGATGGCCGAAAGGATTCCCGTCCTAGAATCGTATATAAAGAAACTCGCAAGCACTTGTGCAAATATACAGGTGAGTTTTTTTTTTGGGAAAATTTTGTTACGTGCCAAATTTTCCCGGGATGTGGAGAGCTTCTGGATGTGGAGAGATTACGTTAGAATTGATTAAATTCGACGAATGGAGAGCTTTTTACTATGCTTGGTCGCTGGCGCGTTTCGCCAACTGCTCGCCATAAATTGTGCAGAGATCGACTCGGAACAATGCTGTTGTGGAAAGGTGTGCTGTGAGGTGATAAGTGAGTGCGGGACTGATCAAGAAAGAAAAAAAATTGTTATGTTTATGTTTGTTGTTTTTACGACAGAAAAAATGAGGTGGGAGAGAATTTTGTTGGAAACTTTTTACAAAGAATTCTGTTATTCATAGCTTCATTTTGAGAATCAAAATTTCTTTTTTCATCTGCTGAACCCCTCATTTGAAGAATTTTTGAATTTGAATTCTACTGCCATAAGTTCTTGTAGAGATCCCGCATCCCGCATAATGCTTTCGGAAAAGAAAGAAAAAAATGTTATGTTTATGTTTCTTTGTTATGTGGGACGAAAAAAAAATGATAGGGGAGAAAGAGAGAGAATTTGGTTACAAAATTCTATTATAAGGAATCTTGTTAATTATATCATGTTTGAGAATCAAAATTTCTCTTTCAAAAATATTTATCTGAAAGATTTTCGAATGAATTGAAAATTTTACTACTACTAATTGTATATTAATAGCATCGAAACAATGGTGTTGGAAAGCGAAATGATTAGTGAGTGCAGGATTTTTTTAAGAAAAATATGTTATGTTTGTTTTGTGTTTTATGACAAAAAAAGAATGGAGGGTAGAGTGGAAAATCCCCGAAAAACTGAAAAATTCACCTCAAACAAATCCTGCTTTTCATACTTACATGTATGTTGAAAATCAGAATTTTTCTTCCATATTGCTCATTTGAAGAACTTTCGGATTGTTTTTAATGCTATTTATGCGAATTTACATGTATTAATTACAAATGTTTCTCCTTCTTTCAAAATAAAAAAAATGTACAAAGATTGGGACAAAAAAGTTGTGTTCGTGCAACGGAGACTATGTGAGAGAGATAACACCTTCTTTTCTTTACATTAAAGTTTTTTTTTTGCTCTTTCAATTTTATTTCTCCTCCCAGCTTTTGTGTAATGGTCTAGAGGTACCATGATAAGAATTTAGTTGAGTAACTTTGTCGAATAGGGATAGGTGTAGTGCAGTAGGTAAGAGGTCCGCTGTGACAGCGCGGTCGATGGTTCGAAACTGCTCTAGCCCCAACCAAGTCTTTCATCCCTCCAGGGTCGATAAATTGGTACCTGACTTCTTTGGGAGGATATGAACACTGACTTAACGCATCGGCTGGCCCCCGAAATTCATTCTGTAGACCAACACGCGTTCCAAAACCTCACCGATTACGAGTTGGAGTGAAACGCGTTGGCGCATCCCAAGTGGATATTGATACGGCGATGACTTTATTCTTTAGACTTTAAAGGCATCGAATCTGAGGTGGTACGGATTTCAGGTGGATCACTCATACTCGGGATCGTAGATTATGGAGAGGTGGGTGAGTCCGTCCATTTCTTCCTAATTGCCTTAAAAAACGGCACGGAAGATGCGGCGTGTGCACACTACTGGCGCGCTCCAATCGAACTCCTTGTGGAAAATAGCACAGAACGCTCGAAGCCGTATCTTCCGGCCATTTTTTACGGCAATCGGGAAGAAATGAACGGAATCACCTCCCTTTCCTTAATCCACGATCCCGTATACGAATACTTCACCTGAAATCCGTACCACCTCAGATTCGGGGTGATGCCTTTATCGAACAGTTCTTTTTTTGCAGATCGAAATTTATGTTACTCACGAATCTTTTGCTGTTTTCCTTAAAGCGCCATTGAACGCTTTTCACGGTAGTGAATAAGGAGTTATGAATCACTAATTTAATTTGCATCCATGTATGGATGAGAACAGATTAACTGATTGTCACTTGAAAATTAAAATTAAAGTTATCATTAGAATCAAAAATGAGTA
Organism: Necator americanus; assembly: GCF_031761385.1. NCBI lineage: Eukaryota > Metazoa > Nematoda > Chromadorea > Rhabditida > Ancylostomatidae > Necator > Necator americanus. The sequence goes on along the minus strand of NC_087375.1, from coordinate 4,909,189 downwards.
ACTAAAATGTTTCCGCATCTTGGAATATTGGCATACTCCTGTATGTGTTTTCTACTAAAGTGCTTACAAGGTTTTTTTTTAGATGAAAGACTCCTTATTAGCCTTGGATTTCGACTTTTTCGCCTTCTTCAGAGGCTCATATAGATGTTGATTGGAACATTCTGGATAAAGTGTAGTTGGGGGTTGGTTAAGGGGTGGGGGGGACTCAACCCCGCTTTTATTTTCGGCAGTAACTAATTAAATCAGTATTCCGCTGATCGTTCAGGATAGTGAATAAAGTGTCGGAAACGACATCGAAAGAACCTCCCACCACTTCTTATCAACACACCGGCGAGGTTCTTCACTCGTTATCTGTCGGAATACAAGGTTCCTAAGCAATGAAAACTAGCAAAACTGTGCTGTTGTACAAGAAGGGAGATCCAGAAAACGAAAGCCTGAAATTAGTCTTCCATGGTGTTCCGATTGGGTGTGCGGAAGCTGGTAGCACGTACAGGTTACTGCTAAAAAAAAACAGTAACGTCAGGCTAATAATGGCTACATCTAGAAACTCCGTAGATACACGAATAGAAAATATTAAAAAATAAATGAAAATCGCTTAAGGGTGAAATCGACGACATCGATGTGGACGATCCGACTGCGTTCAGAAGACGCCGTGAAGCGAACGGATACGTGCGAATATCGGAACGACTTGATATTATTTTCATGAGTTTCTTCCTTTCACTCGTCACCATACCAGTCGTTGTACTATTTTATCTCATGTGAACATCTAAAAATCCCCCTCCTCAGCCACCTCCCTCGCCTCCGCGCATATCCAGAATTTTATGTAACCATGGACCTGGCTGTACTCCTTTTTTTTTGTTTGGAAAGGCGACTCCATTCCTACTTGAATACTTCCTTTAACAGCGCTTCTTTCAATTGATTGTGTTAGGTGATTAATTCTTAGAACTTTAATTAATTAGTTTTTTTTTCTAGAATTTTTAGAAAAAAAAACTTTCGCTGCTTAAATAATTACATGGATGGTCTCTGATGTTAAAAGTGAAACATCGTGGAAGTAGAGAGACTCTTCAGACAACATTTTGTGAAGTAAATCTTTGAAAACAACAAACCAAAACTGAAGAGCAGGTCCCCAAATGTTGGTCGTCAGATTACTGTGAAATCTGTAGCACTCGTGCATATTTGTGTAGAATAGACAAATATAGATATTTTTTTCTTACCTTATTGTAATTATCTCACTCGTGAAATACTCGTTTATGTGTTTGTGTTTTTTTTTTCATAAATCGTCTGCTTCTTTTTATTTATTGTTGAACTCAAATTTCATGTGACGTTTGAAGAGTCGAGAGGCTCATCGTCACTGCTGTATGCACGCGAAGTACGCTGGTTTCAAGCCAGAAATAACTTCGCAGCAATTATCACCTGCTCCGGAACATATTTAGTCATTAAGAGCATTTGATCTGTATTTCCATCAGGTTACGATGTGAAATTCTGTTCTTATTTTTTTAAAAAAGGAAGTAAATCTCTATGTATCAACGAAACGTTGTTCTATTTCCAATTTCCAACAAACACTGAGGTTGTTATAATCCTGTATTCTTGATAGTTAATTGATCTCATATTTAAGAGTTGAATTGATGTTCTTCTCTATTCAGTATTTTCACCTCTTTCCATTTGCCAGCAATTAGTTGAAATAATTAAAAGAAGCGTCTACAGAACTCTAGAAAAAACGCCTATATCCAAGTGTTCAGATTCTGACACTACCGTGTGGACAGCTCTTTTCATTAGTTGTTTATTAGTTTAAATCAAACGAAACAAACAAAAACAGAAACTCCAAGAACTTTATGTTCGAGAGAGCGGTAAACTCGCTATGATTGGAGGAATAAATCTTGTCAAATCCACCGAAAATAAAGGAAATCCTGGTGCAAGATCCGTTTTTGTGGAGATTATTGATTCAAGGAAGTTTTCCAGGGCTTTAACCCTAGAATAAACAATTTTTTTTTACATCCGGTACCGAGAGAGAAATACAACGCGGTGAGTCACGTGCTAACTTTCCTTACAGAAAAATTAGAGAATTAGTGAAAAAGTAAGATCTAATCATTGCGATCAAGCAACTCCATTCAATTGATACGCATCGATCGGGAAGAGGTTCGTGGCTGCTGCTGCTGTCACGAAGTCATACGAGCCGAAATTGACGCACAATAAGTGCACATATGACCGCGAAATCAAGATGTCCGATGCGATCGTTTTTAATTGGGATTTCCGTTGCCTAATTTCTCTCGATTTTGCACGTTATTTCCTAATATTCTAACTTTTTATCCACGATATCACGAATAATCGGTCCCGGACCGGCTTCAAATTCGAAATCCAAGCCTAGACATGACTTGTACGATTGTAAATTCTTAAATTTCTTAAATTCTCTTCAAAATTAATTCTTTTTTAAACTTTTAAATTAATTAAATTCGTTAAAACGTTCGTTTTTTGGTGTCTGAAAAACAAGAAAAACATTTTAAGCTTTAACAGCCGTTATAACTATAAATGATACAAATATTAGTTTGGAAAAATTCCCTTTTTAGGCTGTTTTCGATTTCCTGCTCCAGAATCCACAGGATCTCTCGTATCGAAGCTTTAGGAAGGAACTAGGGAAACAGCAAGCTTTCAGGTAACAAAAGTATTTTTTTTAGTGATTCTAAAGCAGGAAAATAACATATAAAGAAAATGATGGGCATAGAAGCACAGAGGATAGAAACGTGGAAGATATCATTTAATAAATCTCATATAATAACACATAAATTAATAATATATAAATTTACTAGTAATTAAAAGAGAGTTATGGTGGATGTTTTTTTTTTTGTTTTGTACGTCTCTGTTGACGCTTTTGCTCTGAGAATAGCATAAATTCCCGAACTCCCAATCTGTATTCGATATTTCGTGAAAAATTCCGTGAAAAAAAATGTGAAAAATTCCAGAAAAAGCAGGGGTGGAATTTCAAATTGGAAATTAGCGGGGAACTTGACCCCCAATGTATGCACACACGACTCGTCCGTTCCTCGAATATATGAGTACATGTTGAGGTGAGACGTGTATTTCACGTATATTCAAGCCTATATACATATGTATGTATACATACATATGTATATCCATTTGTATAGATGTATGTGCGTAGATGTGATGTAAAAATACACGGCTGAAATACGCGTGAAATAGATGTCTCAACCTCGATCGATATATACATACATAATCGATTTATTTCTAATTCTAGTTTTTTCATTCTTTCATACGTTCATCTGGTCGCTCGGGATTCAATACGGATATCCTTATTTCTGGAAACTATTAGAATTCCTGGAAAGAATACGGTTCTCTGAAGAACATTGGTGGTGTATCCTCAGATCATTGACGATCGCGTGACCCACGGGTGAGTCACAGCCTTAGATTCGCGTGAAACAATGTGACCTACCAGTGGGGAGGGATTTTCGGATTTCGGTTTTTTCCCATGAATCATTGTGTTTCATCTGAAATTGCTAAACAAATCATATTAGTTGTTGTTGTTGTTGTTGTTGTTGTTGTTGTTGTTGTTGTTGTTGTTGTTGTTGTTGTTGTTGTTGTTGTTGTTGTTGTTGTTGTTGTTGTTGTTGTTGTTGTTGTTGTTGTTGTTGTTGTTGTTGTTGTGTTGTTGTTGTTGTTGTTGTTGTTGTTGTTGTTGTGTTGTTGTTGTTGTTGTTGTTGTTGTTGTTGTTGTGTTGTTGTTGTTGTTGTTGTTGTTGTTGTGTTGTTGTTGTTGTTGTGTTGTTGTTGTGTTGTTGTTGTGTTGTTGTTGTTGTTGTTGTTGTTGTTGTTGTTGTTGTTGTTGTTGTTGTTGTGTTGTTGTTGTTGTTGTTGTTGTTGTTGTTGTTGTTGTTGTTGTTGTTGTTGTTGTTGTGGTTGTTGTTGTTGTTGTTGTTGTTGTTGTTGTTGTTGTTGTCCTCCACGTCACTTTTGTTATTTTGACCTATTGATCCCTAATGAATAATGGGAAGTACTCCATTCCAGCACTACTCTCAGAATTATTCAATTATTATTATTATTTATTATTATTATTTATTACTATTATTGATTATTAATTTATTCTCTGCTCTCAGAATTATTCAATTATTATTATTATTATTTATTATTATTATTACTTGTTATTATTTATTATTTATTATAATTATTGATTATTAATTTATTCTCTGCTAAAAATCAAGACCCTTAGCAAAAAAAAAAGCGATTGAAAGGATGTTTGAGGCAAACATAATGCATGGATGTTTAGAAAATGACGACAATAAACATGGTTTCGAAAAAAAAAAATGCAGAAAAAGCGTCTCCATGGATCTCGTGTAAACTCGTGGTTGGGTCACACCTACATCGAACGCTGAAATCCGCTTAGGTCCCATCTGACCACAATGGAGAATTTCATGTGACGGGAGCGACGTGAAATTCATGCGATTCCGTGGATTAAAAAACGAAATATTCACAACGAAAAGCGAAAAATATTCATAACGAAAATTCGCAGTGAATTCTGCTTTCATCTCTCGAGAATCCTGGAAAACACAGAAATTCCGTGAGATATTTTCATAGTTGTTGGTTTATCCAGGCTTTTTTTCCCTAATTTCCTCAACTCTACTTGAAAAGTGTAATTTGAGTAGATCTTTTTTTTTGGCAAAAAAAAAAAATGATTTAAAACATGATATGATGCTCATCACCACACTATGCATACATATATATAATTACATGTCTTAGATAAGTTAACGACTTTTTAATTATAATTACATATAATTAAAAAGTCGTTAATTTATCTAAGAACCCTCCTTATATTTCGAAAACGCCCCGTAAAAGTACTTCTTTTACGGCGCTCAAGAAATTTACCGCGGAATTTTCTCGAATAACGGCGATAGGTGAAGACAAGAGCGCGATTAAAGGCATCACCCCACGAATCTGGAGTGGTATTCCGGATTTCCGGTGGAGTATTCGTATACGGGATCGTGGATTATCGAGAGAAGGGTGATTCCGACCATTTCTTCCTAATTCCCGTAAAAGAGGCCCGGAAGATACGGCTTCGAGCGTTCTGGCGCACTATTTTCTACAAGGAGTTCGATTGGAGCGCGGCAGCTTTGTGCATGCGCCACATCTTCCGGGCCGTTTTTTTACGGGAATTACGAAGAAATGGACGGAATCACACGCCTCTCCATAATCTACAACCCCGTATTCGGATACTCCACCTGAAATCCGTACCACTTCAGATTCGTGGGGTGATGCCTTTAATGAAGTAGTTTCTCGAAAATCACTCTTCGAGATTTTTCGCAAAACTTCGAAAGTGAATCTAAGAGAAATCAGCTGTTCGATCTCCCGTACCGTTGCCGCCTACGTCGTCTCCATCACACGTACCACGTTTCAAACCCAAGGCCATTGGCGCGAGGCCAAAAAAACTAGATGCGCTGCAAGGAGAGAGCGAGCATCGAGGATTCGCCACCTACACACACACACTCAGACACTAAAACCTCTTCTCCTCCCTATCATACTGTAGCTTTTTTTTTCTTTTCTTTTCAATTCATATTCATATACAATTTCAATTTTTAATTGTCATATGACATTTTTATAAGTGAAAAAGCATTTCTCCCTCTTTTTTTGCCCACTCTAGCTTCAAATTCGATGATTAGGCGTAAAATTAAGTTCTCAAGTTCTATTTTTCACGTTCTCGATCAAAATATTAGTAATAGATAAAAGAAAATTTACCAGAAACATTCAAAGCTATCTGTAATTCTATTTGAAAATTCGGAAACAGTCACAACGGTTTATTGGGAGAGTGTTTTCTAGAAAAATGTCGGTATTTTTTCCAATTTTTCTCGTCTTTTGACAATAATTTTCCTAATTTTTCCCGTCAATTCTCATCGAGGGTTCTCAAGGCCATCTAAGCCCCGGGCAACTGCTCTATGAAAATGAGATTTTAATGTCAGATTAGGCGCTTTATAGGGTTTTATTTCAAAATGCGTGCTTCATCACAAAAAGTAGAAATTAAAACATGGTACTCATTAAAAAGTGCAAGAATCTCACAAATGCAGCTTTTTTAGAAAAAAAAAACTGGTGCATTTCTGCTTTTTCCCTCGACGTCCTTTAAAATATTAATTAATCATTTGGTTATAGGATTTTTGGTGATGAGGTTACTAGTACGACACACTAAATCACACGTTACTTACAAGTCATCTGCGATGGACTTTTTTTTAATTTCAAATTTTTTTTAAATTTTAAATTTTTTAAAATTAAAAGAAAATTTAAAATGTAGTTGATAATTCTTGTTTAACATTTAGAAAACAGTATGATATTACTGTGATCTGACAGGATATTATTTTATTAATATATAAATGAGGGCGAGTGTAGCGTAGTCGGGTAGAGGTCCGCTATAGCCACACGGTCAAGGGTTCGAATCCGCCCTTGTGCTCACCAGGCCTTTCATCCCTCCGGGGTCGAGAAATTGGTACCAGACTTTTCCGGGAGTGATAAAATCACTGACTTGACACATCGGCTGGCCCCCACAAGTCATTGTATAGGCCACCACGCGTTCCAAAACCTCAACGATTACGAATTCCAGTAAAACGCGTTGGCGCATCCCAAGCGGATTGATACGCCAGTCACTTTATCCTTTATCCTTTTAGTTAATATATAAATGAGGGCGAGTGTAGCGCAGTCGGTAAGAAATCCGCCTTTCAAGGGAATAAGGAATAAAAACGATGAGATTGCTAACGTAATCTAAGTGATTTGTCAACATTTTGGTATTTACTAATTATGAGAAAACAGATATAATACTCCAGCAACGTAATATACTGGATGATCACATCAAAGTACAGTATATATAAAATTTAAGCGTTTAAAAGTATTTGCTAGTCCTCTAAATCCCATACTTGCAAACGGAGCCGATGTGTAGCGCAGTCGGCATGACCCGTCCACTGCATAGCCGCACGGTCGATGGCTCAGAATCGCTCTAATGCCAACCAGGCGTTTTATGGCTCCGGGGTCGATAAATTGGGGCCAGGCATGTTTGAGAGGATAAAAGCACTCATTTAATACATTGGCTGACCTCGCAAATAATTGTAGAGGCCAAACCACCACCGACGTTCTTAAAAATTTCAACGATTCTGACTTGCAGTTGAAAATGCCGTCGGCGCATCCGGGGTGGATTGATATTCATTTTTTCGGAGGTTTCATTGTTTTTAATATTTCTATTTTTTTGTTTACTTAATACTTATTTAGTTGCAGTTCCACGTTTAATAGTTATTGATTAGATTAACTTTCACGACAAGCTCCTACCACAGCGCTCAAAAACGAGCTACATTCATGTTCTGATGAGAGCATACCTGACCGTAGGTGGTATAGTTATGTGTAGTTGACAGATGTGCAAAAAATAACAGGTGCATTTAAAAAATACAAATTTTAAAAATTAATAAATAATAAATAAAAGTAAATGATAAGTGCATATAAAAACAATTGATTTTGATTTTGATAGATTTGATTTGATAAATACGATTTTTTTTAATGGATAGATTTTGAATTATTGATATTTAAATAATAACAGTTGTATCAAAAAGTAAATAAAAAACCGAGGCAGAGATTAAATTATAACGTAGCATATAATTAAACATAGAACTACCTATAATTAAACATTGCATGTATATTTTTGAATAAAAATATATTTATGGCTTTATATTTGAATTGATCATTTGAAAAAAAAATAACCGTAAAGCGCTTGACGTTGTTCAATCCCTTTCCGATGTGTCCTAAACGTTGCGTTCAGCTACAGTTCCAAGTAGTCCAAGCGATTTGTGGAACAGCAGCCATTAAATGATCTGCCGGGATTATTCAATGTATCAATGTGTATTAGTTAAACATTTAGTAGCCGCTTATTGATCCGATGGGGATGGAGGTCTCGGTTGGCCTTGAACGATCTCGAACCATCGACCGTGAAAAACGATCGTTATGTCGATGAAACCACCTACGATTCCGTTCTGTTCTAGGTGTAGAAGATTTGTTTACATGAAAAAATTTACGGTACCTTCTTAAGAAAGAAATCAAGGAACTCAAGGGAAAATTAAAATGAAATGAAAAAGCTGCCATGTTTCTGGAAAAAACTAGTGTTCAACTAAATAATGAGTGATCTTATGAATATTTTGGATGAAGCGACATTTTTTTTTGCCAAAATTGCGTAGGTTCAGGAATGAGTAGCCTTTTTATCCGTGGATTTCATAAATTTCTTCTCCGAAAACATCCATTCTTTCTTCCTTTCCTTCTTAACATCGCCTGGTGAAACGTCAATTCGATTGTTGTTGTGCAAATTTTTGTTTATTGATATATATATTTATATTTATGTCTTATTTATTTTTATCAGTTCAATCTTTCTTCCAATAAAATCCAATTTTGCAATCCTTGATCCATTTTGATGATTTGTTGATCACAAATAGTCGTTCCTTTATTGATTGATCCTTGGTCGTACAGTACTTAAAGACCTTAAAGGGTTCAGTATGTAGTATATAGGGCTTTAATGAATAAATCCGGACACACAGACTTTCAAAAAACCTCCTAACAGACAAAAGATAAGGGAAAAAGTGTCTGGCGTTAATCAATCAGCGCTTGGAACCTGCGCCACCTCGTTCACCTCAATTCAGAATCGTTTTGAGGTTTACGAACGTGTAACTGGCCTATACAATGACTTGAGGGGGCGAGCCAATGTGTCAACTCAGTGTTTTTATCCTCCCAGACAAGTCTGGCACCAATGTGTTAATCTCGGAACGATGAAGGGTTTGGTGAACCAAATATAATATTCATACAGATAGCGTACCTTTTTTGGTGTGTACCTAAATTCCGTTTTAAAAAAGAATTCAGGTGTTTTATTCCAATATTCCAACTAGGCTGATTGTCTACGGTTACGATCGCTAAGGATCCATTTTTTTTTGTCAAAAACTTTACAACGTGATCCTAAATTACCTTTTTTTTGTTGCGTGAAATAACCGCAAAGCACGTCTCGAGTTCCAGCCGATTTTCGAAAAAATTTGATCAGAATTTCAAGATTTTTGGCGGTGTGTCGCTGTTGTTGAAATATAAAAAATAATTTCTACAAAAAATATAAAATCCCAATTTTATAATATTTAATAATAAATCTAATAATTTTATGTGAAACGAATAAATACAAATAATAATAAAATAAAATATATAGTGTTTAAAATAATATAAATAAGTCGATATATATGAATCCGAATAAAAATGCTATGTATTCGGTAATGAGAGATGTCCGTGGAGCACTCTGTGGCTGGTGGTGCAGAATTTCATGTCCAAGATAATTTATTCATCGATACGCCGACTCCATAGTAACTTGATGCCTTTAGCATTTCGGCTAAACGTTTTGTCATAAATCATCTCTTTTTTCCCTTAGTGCAGTCTTACGATTACCGTTAAAAATACGTTGCGAATCTAAGGTGGCATCTGTTAGTGAAATATAAAAAATAATTTATATAAAATATAAAATCCCAGTTTTATAATAATTAATAATAGATGTAATAATTTTATACTTTTATTTCCGCTGGGATCGTAGATTATGGAGAGGAGGTGATTCCGTCCATTTCTTCCTAAACGTCATAAAAAACGGCCCGGAAGGTACGGCTCCGAACGTATTTTTAAACGCGCTATTTTCTACAACGGGTTCGATTGGAGCGCGCCAGCCGTTTGCACGCGCCGCATCTTCCGGACCGTTTTTTTACGGCAGTTAGGAAGAAATGGATAGAATTACCCTTCTCTCCATTTCCTACTGTCCCATGTACAAATAATCCACCTGAAATCAGTACCACCGCAGATTCGTGGAGTGATGTCTTTAGGATTGAACAAACAAGGTTACCGCGATAAGATAACGTATCGCCGTACTAATCCTCCTAAGACAATAACGGGAGAGAAGGTCATAGGTCAGGACATGTTCGTCTAATCATACTCCGCACATTTGAGTACGTGAATTTGTACATAGTGAACGTGAACTGCGTACTGTATACAAGATTAGCTTTCTGGTAGCTTTAAAGGCAGCAAACCACGAATCTGAGGTGGTGCGGATTTCAGGTGGAGTATCCGTAGGCGGGATCGTAGATTATGGAGACGGCGGTGGTTGCGTTCATCTCTCCCTGCGCCACTGCAAACAGCCGCCTCCAGAATGCTGTTTTGTACGACGCCATCTATTGTATCGCTCCACCCCTTGCACCGCCTCCGCCCTGCGATTCGTCGAAAATCAATTCGGAGCGCCCCGATAGGCAGTAAGGGACGCTACGCGTGCAAGGGTGGCGCGTTGTAATAGAAAGCATCGTACAAAACAGCATTCAGGAGCCGGCTGCTTGCAGTGATTCAGGAAGGGATGAGCGGAACCACCCCGTCTCCATAATCTACGACCCCGTTCACGGATATTCCACCTAAAATCCACACCACACCAGATTCGTGGTATGCTGCCTTTAAGAATTGGTTCATGATGTTGTTAACTAGACGATGGCGATGTTGATCAACATTTCCAAATTCCATGAGCGACTGCAGGTTCTGTAAATCTTCAGCCGGAGAATGTTGATTGTATCCAAGGAGTCGTGTATTACTTTTTGAGCAAAAGACCGGGATTTTTTTTTTTGAATTCGTTCATTTCGGTTAACATCTCACCGTCGTCGCCTTCCTCTTGCCTTTATCGAACCTATAAAACAAAAAAAAATCAAATACGCTATATATTTTCTATATTTTCCACACTCAACTCAACTTTGTAAAAATAACTCTGAAAGTTTGGACTCTACCAGAAATGCCGATAAGACTAAGAACAACGTTATTTTGTTTTGGTAGTTGCGTTCAGAGGAAATTGATGCAAGCGCTTTCTATGTTTCTCCGTCTGGTTTTAAATTAAATAATGAAATATTGAAATATTGAATGAAATATTGATCAAATTGTTATTACTTATGGATTGACTGAGTTTTATGAGGGATAGAACATTATGTAGACGAGTGAAGGAAAATCTGGATGAGTTTGTAAAATTAAAATTGAAATTAAAAATTAGCATTAATTAAATTAATTGGATTCTTCTTTTAGGCGATTATCGCCGACAATGTCATGGTGATACTTCTTTTCGAGGATAAATGTCACGATCTTTGCACGTGAACTGCACGTGAACTCCATATATATGCACTGACCATAAAACACTGGAGAATTTCGTGTACACGTAGAAGCGTTAGTACCTATTATAACGAAGAATATAACGTAACAGTATCCAACGAATTGACATCATATCAAAAAATTTGCGGATTTTCTGCAGGATTCGATGTGAGGAGACTTTCTCGTTAGTCATTAGCGAGGTGGTGCTCGAAATCCCAAATGGTACGCCTTTCTGACGTTGTTGTTTTTCAGTTATGTTTACTAAATAATATTTTATGGGGGTGAAGAGGCGTTTGAGTGTATAGGGTACATAGATTACACTGGTTTTGTTTGATTTTCAAGGCGCCAGAATGTTTTGGCGGAAATGGGAGATCAATAACAAATCATATTGATTTGCTCCAAAAGTTTACACTACAGCACTGGCTTCTCATTTTGCTTCTCACTTTTTTTTTCTTCATTTTTTTCCTCACATTTCTCACTTTTGCATTTTCCAATTCTCAATGCCAAAATTCCGTAATAAGATTGAAATTGGGACCTATGTACATCTCTGTAACAGCTTTCGAACGTAAACTATTACAGTACGTAGGTCCCTTTTTTGTGCAGTTTAGCGTTTCCAAACTGTGTTTAGAAATGAACTGTTCAGACAGCTATATACATCAATATTTATAGGTTTAGGAAAAAAAAAGCGACAAGAAGAAAAAAATTACTTTGTATGAAATTTTGAAAGGATTTAGAACTTTTTGTTTACATACGAACGCGGCTAAACAAATCATCTTTTGCTATATTCATCATCGTCTCTGACTTCTCTTCTATCTGGCACATCACTTAAAGGCACTCCACAAATCTGAGGTGGTACGGATTTCCGGTAGATTATTCGTTTACGGGATCGTAGATTATGGAGAGGGGTGTGATTCCGTCCATTTGTTCCTAATTGGCCGTAAAAAAACGGTCAGGAAGATGCGGCGCATGCTCAAGACTGGCGCGCTCCAATCGAACTCGTTGTAGAAAATAGCGCGCCGGATCGCTCGAAGCCGTATCTTCCGGGCCATTTTTTACGGCAATTAAGAAGAAATGGACGGAATCACCCCCCTCTCCTTAGTCTACGATCCCGTATACGAATACTCCACCGGAAATCCGTACCACTTCAGATTCGTGGGGTGATGCCTTTAATCTGTGGCAGTTGTAACAAGCACACTACCGAGCACACCTTTTTCTCTTGCGTTCAGTTCTGTTCTTTTTTTTCCGTTTTTTTTTCTCTGCCGTTCACTTCTGTTCTTTATCATATTCCATCAATAACTGAGAAATAAAAGCCACAGCCCGTGAGAAGGGGGTTTGAGGGGACTTTTTCCTGTCATGTCTGTTTCATATCTTCTTTTATATCTTTTATATTTTTCTGTCAACTGGATAGGTTCATAATTGAGTCGCATTGGGCGACCGCAACGAACGACAGACCTGCACCACGTGCGGAGCGTAAAGGATAAAGTATAAAGTGTCCGGCGTTAATCAATCCGCTTAGGACCTGCGCCACCGCGTTCACTTCAATTCAGAATCGTCTGATGTTCACGAAAGTGTAACTTGCCTATAAAATGACTTGCGGGGTTAGCCGATGTGTCAAATCAGTGTTTTTATTCCCTCCCAGACAAGTCTGGAACCCGTTTATCGACCCCGGAGGGATGAAAGGCTTGGTGAGCACTAGGGCAGATTCGAAACTCCGATCAATTGTGCAGGAAGCAGAACATCTAGCCGACTGCGCTACACTCGCCCGACGTGCGAAGTATCGATTTGAAAAAAATTCTCTATGAGGACAATATGGGAGTGAGCGACAGCGACGGAAAATTTTACTCTTCAACCTTGAGCACCGAGTCAATGAAATTTTTCTTGAGTTCGTCTGTAAAGTATCCACGTGATTGAAAAAGTATCCCCTCGGCTTAGGAATTATCTCCTTACACTTTTTTCTTTTCATTTTTCACATTTTGTTTTTGGTTTGCTGCCTAGGTTGAGGTTGTTTTTTTTTTTTGCTACTTAATTTTTGTTCTACCGAAGAACATCGAGTTTTCTGTCGATTTCTATTTTAAAAAAACATTTTTTAAAATTATTTTTCGTATTTTGTCACATTTTTAGTTTGCTACTTGGGTTCAGGTTCTTCTACCTTTTTTTTTTGTTTTTCCGAGAACGTTGAGTTTTCTGTCGACTTCTATCAAGAACATTTTTTTTTTGTTTGCTACTTAGGTTGAGGTTTTTCATACTATTTATTTACTTTTTTATTTTACCCAAAACGTTGAATTTTCTGTCGATTTCCACCGATAGGCGTTTTTTTTTTCAAATCATTTTTCACATTTTTTCATCGTATTTTTGGTTTGCTGCCTAGGTTGAGGTTTTTCTTACTATTTATTTTTTTTTCTGTTTTACAGAGAATATCGAGTTTTCTGTCGACGTCCATCAAGAAAAAACATTCTTTTAAATTCTTTTAATTGGATGTTCCTATATATTAGAAATGGGAATGAAAAAGAAAGAGAAATGTGAAAAATTGGAATTCATATACGTATACGATGACGTATCGACATCGTATTCGTTGTACGTTGGCTCAGCCAAACAGCCAGCGCTACTATAGTATTCACAATTTATTCCGTAATTCTATTGAATGAATTTATGGTGAGAGTGCAATCTCCACACGTACATACATACACATACACACACACATACGCACACACATACACACACATACATACATTCACACATATTTTCTGCTATTGCTGACGACGACGACGAGGACGATTCAAGGTCGAGTGTATGTTGTTTTTTTTTGCGCCAGTGCACTTCGCGTGCAATTGCTGCCTGCATACGTGCTCCACCATTCTCATTCCCTCCGCACGTCCACGTCCCTATGTGTACGTTTATCAGTTGTATTGATTAGTTCTATCAAATTAGTTGAATTGATTTGAATTTGAAATTTTGAATTTTTTTCACCGTAATGACATCGCTCAGTTATATTATTATATTTATTTATGCATTAATATTATATTGTATCGTTTATTACTATGTCTATTATCATTCTTTGTTTCATAATTGTGTATTTTTTTTCTACTTTTATTTGGGCGGATGTGGCGCAATCGGCAAGAGGTTCCGCTTTCTGCACGATCGATCGGATCGGTTCGAATCCGCCATAGTGCTCACCAAGCCTTTCATCCCTACGGGGGTTGATAAATTCGTCTTGGACTTGTCTGGGTGGATAAAAACACTGACTTTACCCATCGGCTAGCTCCCAAAAGTCATTGTATGGGCCAATTACACGTTCGTAAACCTCAAAACGATTCTGAATTGAAGTGAACGTGGTGGCGCAGGTCCCAAGCGGATTGATTAACGCTAGAAACTTTATCTTTTATCCTTTTATTAATTAGTATAGAAAATTGCCTACCGTTTGGATGCTTTCTGTAGGATAATGAGGCGCTCGAGAGAAAAAAAATCACTAATGGCTTTGATTTTTTCCCGGCTCTGACGAAGGCGATAACGCCGAAACGTTAGCTGTTGTTTAGCAAAGACGATCAATAATTAATTACATAATCAATACCAGTCTTGTCTACAGCTCAAGAAAATCAACTGAAAATTAATTAATGAAAATTTTAAATAAAACCAATCTCTTCCGATTAATTAATGGGTGTAGGTAAAAATTTCGAATCGTTCTCTAATTTTTGTACTGTCCACTCACTCAATTTTTTTCTCTTGAGCGAAGTTTTCAAAATTATTCCAGTGGATCTAAAGAAGTTGGTAAGAAGCAGTGAAAATCACCACGGCATTCTGGATTACCCATATCGAATCCACAAAGTTCTCGTCGACGTCTTTTTTCACGTCATGCTTCCTCTTTTTCTTTTTTTTCCCCAGTTCTAAGTCGACATCAAGAAAAATTTTAACTAGAAGAAAAGTAGAAATTTTAGAGAATTTTTGAGTGTAAACTTATGATTTTCCTGCTTGTTTTCTTTTTCCTATGAGAGGTAATCAGTAAGCTTCTGGAAACAGTGGAAATTACTGGATTTCTGGACTACTTCAGCACAAGGAGTTGAGATTTTTGTCCCCTTTGTCCTCTTTTTGTCCTCCTGTAAATTCTCTTCTTTGCCCTCATGCTATCTTTTTCAGTTGAATGTTGACATGAAAACGTCTTTCCGACATAAAATACCTAAGGAAGATACATAATTCTGGTACCTTTAGAGTTTCAAAAAAAAACGAAATTTTTATCCATAGAAAAGACGAAAATTTAAGAGTAATAATAGGAAAAGGATGTGAAGAAAATATAGAGGGAATTTTAATGATTGTTATTCGACGTTCACGTAATATTCACTCACGCAATATTCAGGAACCAATTTGTCGTGAGAAAATTATGCGTCGGTTTAACAATCGGTAAAAATTTCTTCCATATTTTATTCACTTCAATTTTCCATAATAATTCATATTATTTCCATATTATTATCATATTTGGGCGGGTAGAGCCAAATTTTGATGTCAACATTCAACTGAGAAGACAGGGCAAGGGCAAATGCGTTGCTGAGCTGAACTCTATGTATTCAAGTAGGTCAGAATCCAGTAATTTTCACTATTTCCAAAAACTTAGTAAATACTTACCAAAAGAAACATAAAATAAAAAGGAGAAATTAAAATTCACTCAAAAAATCCTCTTAAATTCTTATCTTTCTTCTATCAAATGTCTTTTTGATGTCAATATTGAACTGAAGAAAGAAAGAAAAAGAGGGAACATCAGAAAAAAAAAGCGTTGACCTCATTTCTGTGGATTCGAATAGTTCAAAATCCACTAAATTCTACTGTTCCCAAAAATTTACTGATTATTTACCGTGAGAAAAAAACAAAACAAAAGGGAAAAATGGTGGAAAATTTATTCTATCTTAAATTTGTAGGTTTTTTTTTTCAAATCCTTTTATTTCATCGCTCTATGTACTCTCTCTCTCTCACTCTCATGTAACGTGGTGGTTTTCCGCCCGAAACATTTCACAATGTGACCAAAGTTTTGTTTGTTTTGCCCGAATTTTCCACCCTATCAGCTGTTTCGTTCGTTGCTGCTCTTTGCCCTCCATGCTCCTGCTATTTACCATCCTCCTTTCATTTGCATAGACTTAACGCTGCCGCTTGGAATGTTTGGAATTTTCTCGTCCTCTTCTTCCTTCTGATTCAATGCAACAAATGAATCGATATATGCACCGTGTTATCGATTCATCGGTTTATTTATTGAATAATAATAATAGTAATAATAATATGCTAAATAATTTTGATTGATTGATCGATTCACCTTCAGCACCTTCCTCTATTTGAGCAAATGAAAGGTCAATAAATAAATTAAAAAAATTAGTCAAGCAAAAAGAGAGGAAATAGAAAAAAATATGGGGTTCTCTTTTTTTGCGCCGGATAGGCTTTGCTAAGAATAGAAACGGAGCAAATGAGCCGCTGAAGCAGCCAGCAGACCAAATGCATGAATTTCATATATTTATTTTATTTTTATATCTTTTATTTCAGTTTTACACATCCATATTCCGTTCCATTAACGTTCATTAACGAGCGGCAGGGTGTAGCGTGGTCGATAAGAGGTTCAACCACGATTGAACGATCCATGGTTCAATAACTGGCCTAGTGCCAACGAAGCCTTTCATCCCTCTGGGTCGATAAATTGGTCTACGAGACTTGTCCGGGAGGTTGAAACACTGAGTTGGTTGTCCTAGAACCTGAATTCAATTCGGACTTCGATTCAAACAATTTCGAATCGAAATCCGAATTGAAGTCGAACGAGTACGCTAAGGTACGTTGCCTTCAACCCAGATCGGACGAGTTTGTTAGTGGCATGGGAAAACTGATGGAAGAGAGTTTATCTTAAGAATTGAATCAGCCTAGGACTATCTCATCATTCCATAAAATTCTTCGTTGAATTCGTTGACTGTATTCACAGAAACTATGTGGAATGCATACGACGATTATTCTGTACTATTTGGGAGCTTTCAAGTTGTATTCTTCTCTAACCACAGCACCATTTCCTCATGAATTTTGTCTTCCTTCTAATTACTCGCAATAACGCTGTCGATATAGTACAGTACTAGATACTGTGATCAGAGGACAGGTAAGTCACTAAGATTTTATTCTCATAGTCATAGGTGCGATAGGGAGAAGCCAGACCCTCCTCAGATGAAGGGGGTTCAGCTCATGGGGTGCAGCTCAAGTAAAGGGGGTCCTTTCGCCAGCCGTCCAAAAGTGAAGGGGGTGATTTCGCCAACCGCCTAAAAGTGAAGGAGGTCCTTTCCCCAACCGTTCAAAAGTGAAGGGGGTTAGAGCATCGGCTCCGACTATCGCATCTATGCTCATAGTCAATATTATTTTATTTTATATGTAATTATGAATGAATATTCCTTTTTTTCTGACTGTTCCGTCCTCTATTTGCTTCTTACGTTGAAGAGAATACATGCAGTGGAAATATTCGACTTTCTTACATCTCTCAACTGGTTAAACTGTCTACCTTTTTTTCTTTTTTCTCGTGGTGACCGTGGGTGCAGCTCAAGTGAAGAGGGTCCCTTCGCCAACCGTCCAAAAGTGAAAGGGGTCGGAGCACCGGCTCCAACTATCGCATGTCTGACAGCAACGGTTCCGGTGCGCTCCTAACCGCTACGCTTAACCGCACCGCCTCGAGAGAAGTCGCGTATGCAGCTGCTTCGTGCTTCATATCGTTTTGACCCTACAGTATGTAGCAGATGAGTTTTTCATACCAGTCAGTTCACGTCCTTACAAGCACGCTGATCTCTTGGTTGATCAATAATTGTTTCTGTCTCCATTTGAATTTCTTCTTCATTGTTGACGAAAGTGGGTGTAGTGTAGCGGTTAGAGGTTCCGCTTCCTGCACGATCGATCGGAAGTTCAAATCCGCCCTAGTGCTCACCAAGGCTTTCATCTCTACGGGGTCGACAAATTGGTACCAGACTTGTCTGGGAGGATAAAAACACTGACTTGACACATCGGCTAGCCACCGCTAGTCATCGTATAGGCCAGTAACACGTTCGTAAACCTCAAACGATTCTGAATTGAAGTGAACGTGGTGGCGCATCCCAAGCGGATTGATTAACGCCAAACACTTTATCCTTTATCCTTTATTTTTGACGAAGGGTCAGACGTGGAGCTGGCGACACAGCCGGCAAATCGCTGTCAACCCTCAACAAATCATGGTTGTGGTCCATACAACTGAAACCATGACGAACTCTAACGAACTCTAACCTAAAACTTATGGTTCGTCCATTGCCAATAAATGTGCGCTTGAGAACAACTTCTGCAAGAAGAAAACTTTCTTTTTTCTTTAAAATTCATTCAGCAAACATTTAGGTTGGTAGAGTGAGCTGTACGCCATAGCTGTGACGTGCTGGTTCACATCGCCCCTTAATGTCCCCTTGATGGTGTCTCCTCCTTCTTCCTAAATTTGTAGCAGCGGTTGAACGACGGAAGGTTGAAGTTTTGAATAGAACTTCTCCATAATCGGTTCCACCCTGCGGTGAGAAAGAGTGAGAATCTTTTCTTTTTGTATTCAAAAAAAAAAACTTCAACAAAGTGGGAACATTGGAACATTGCATTCCTGAAATTCTCCGCGACTTTTTTTTAAAGTTGGTCCTTGCTTGCTGCTTGATGTAATCACCCATAAATTGTGTGAAGTGTTTGACGTCGATGGATCCGTTTGGGATGAGCTACCACATTCACCTCAATCCAGAATCGTTTGAGGTTAACGAAAATGTAACTGACACATACAGTGACTTGCGATGGCTAGCCGATGGGTCAAGTCAGTGTTTTTATCCTCCCAGACGAGTCTGGCGCCAATTTATCGACCCCGGAGGGATGAAAGCTTTGATTGGCACCAGGGCGAAATCGAACCTCCGATCGATCATGGTGTAGCCACAGTGGAACCTCTTGCCGATTCCACTAACACCGCCTCCGTAATCATTATTTCCTTCTTTACGACAACGCATATAATCTTCCCTTTTGTGGCTAAATAATCCTTTCACAATGTCCACGTCCACCTTATGATTAGTGAAGCTTCAAGTTGAGTTGCAGAAGATTACTGTAGGCTACAACATCATCCTGGAAATCATGAACTTCTTGAGAGTATTTCGGTAAGAGATTTCCACAAAGAGGAAATGCACAACCTCTTAAAGTTCTCAGTTTTTACTTCCTTTTAGCCTGAGTATATTAACCCTTTCCATTCCGTCGTCGCCGTACATGCGACATTGAAAATATTTTCTTCAAATCCACTATCGCCTTGGCAGTAACACGCTCGTTTAATTTATTTCAGCACTTCCAGATAAATCGCTCCTGCAATTTTCTGCCCTTTATTTTCTTACTTTTTTCACTTCTTTTTTTACCTCACATACTATGAAAAGGAAAGGAAAGAGACTGTTTCCTATGTTCAAACATTCAAGAAAAACAACGCGAGATAGCAAGTTTTGTGACACTTGATCCGGAAAGCCTCAAGTGCGGTATTGGTGACTGCTTCCAAAAATATCGTATTTTAAGAAATTTCAAAATATAAACAACTTATTTTATTACTATTGTATGGATTAAATTTAGCTACTAATAGTGGTAACAACAAATAAATAGTATTTCATTAACTGCTTTAAAATTTTCTAAATTATAAGGAATAAATTTTCTGCTTTACTCATTAGGATCAAATATGTGACTCATTAGGATAACATTTAAAACGAAAAAATCCCAGAGTTGCTGGTTTCCCACGTCCCAGACTATATAAACTGGAATGTAAATGGTTAGTACTGGGGTCAAATGCTAATAATAAATGAGCATTCCACAAATTCGTGGCTCAGCCACTGCTCAAAAGTCCTACTTTGCAGGAACACCTTCACCATCGTTGACAGTTGTTAGTGTTTTGAATAATGCGGACATGTGCAAAATTTATCTCTTTCGAACGAACTTCCTCCAAAAATTCACTACAAACACAAACATACAAGAAACATAAACATTATCGATGTCTTCTATTGGATTCGAGGATTCTACTGCTCCCGAACTTCATCATTTCCCCTTTTTGCACTTTTGTTTTCTGTCAACCTTGTACTATTTGTTTATTCAACAGTCGTCTCGTTCCATTTCAATCGCATTCACTATGTTCACCCTCTGCAATGTTTTTTTTTTCTTTTCTGAATTTCTACTTCAACTATTCCTTTCTAAGGAAACATTTCCTTCATTTCTTGAAATTTTAATACTCTCATTTCCTAATGTAGGGAAGTTGTAATGTTGCCATATTTGATCAAACGCACACTAACTGAAAAAAAAATGAAGTGCTAACTGATCGAGTACAGCTATTGTTAAAGTGTTTAGGCATCGTAGAAAAACTGACATATTGAAATATTTCGAATATTTGTCGCAATGAAAGAATACGCTGTCGTGATTCTTTTCCAAATTATCGTTCGTCAATATGAATGTTAAGAAGCAAACAGATAATAAACAATCACAAATAGCATTCTTCAAATTCTCCAGATTTCTAGTTCCTCTGTTCCGTAATGAAGTACGCAAACCTCTTCTCCTCATTTTGTAGTTGGCAGCTCATTAAAGGCGGTGTATCACGAAACTGACGTAATTGAAGAACGTGTGAGAAAATATGGAAGTCGGAGGGTAGATTAGATTAGTCGGACTCCACTCAATTTGCACTAATCACCATGAAAAAAGGCGTGAGAAACTGCATTTGTCCCTACGAGGTTCCTTAAAACGCTTCGCGCCGTTGTGCAGCAGCCGCATCCACAAGCGGGCAGTCGACGATCAATGAGGCGACTCATCCTATTCAAGAGGAACATATAAATAAGCTGCTGAGGGGAACGGAACGTATACAATGAGGCGCGTTCTAACGTGTTTCGTAGGAATAAACGCGTTCCTACGTCGTTTTTTGGGACGATTAGGAAGGATTCAGTATGGCACCACGCCCACACTCGTCATTTACACCTTTAATTCTATATTTTCCCGGAGAGACCTCATCATCAGTTTTGTGATACGTTGCTTTTAACTAAACAGTAATAGTTTTTTTTTTCGCTGTAGCAATTCAGAATCCATTTCCTTTTCTATGATGTGAAATCATCTAGTTAGTTTTTTTTGGAAATATTTTAGGATCCTTTCTCTTAGGACAAGTGTTGAAGTGTGTTGTACGTCATATTTGTTGCCGAACTACTTTTTTCTCCAAGTTTTCTATGATTCACTATGGTGTCACCACTCAAACATCTCACCCGCACCGATTCCAAGACGCGCACTGTTAAATGTGTGTATCTGTATATGCATACGTTAATATGAATTATATTAATATTTAGCATTTTTAGCCTTATCGAACGTTGGTGCCGTTAGAACGCACCACGTTCTGCAACGTATTTCAATTTCCATAAACATAGATGCAGCAATGTCTTCAATTTTCGATCGATGACGTAGAAGAGAACTTCGAATCCTTTCTTTCAGTTGCAAGTTGAAGAGAGATATTCCAAGAATCATCATTTTGATGGAGCGTTCAGTGACACAGGTCACATTCTCCTCCTGTTTGCAAAGCGCCTAAGTTTCTGCTGAAGTGTGTTTTGAAGTATGAAGAACTCTAGTTTCAAGGAAGTAAACACGGAACCAGATTTCCGTGGCTTTCTTCATTACATCTCAATGCTCATAAATCCTCTTCAATGTGTTCATGTCTTCTGTTCAACTCGGAAATCATCAAAAGTTTGTTCATCATGTTCATTTTTCAGATCTAGAGATTTAATCTTATTTTTTCGTTTTGGCAACTTATTACAACAAATGACATCTACAACCACATCGGTTGGCCGGAGACTTTCCCTTACTACCATGTGTAGAGATTAATTTGAAATAAGAAATTAAAAAATAAATAAGAAATTTTGAATTAATTTTTGCTGGTCCCTACTTTCACGGGTTTTGTGGAGTTGGAACTTAGTAGTGCTCATGTTCGACTGTGTTCGAATCTTGCCTGGTTGAACGCGTAGCTTTTAAAGGCATCACCCCTCGAACCTGAACTGGTACGGATTTCAGGTGAAATATTCGTATACGGGATAGTAGATTATGTAGAGGGGGTGATTCCGTCCATTTCTTCCTAATTCCCGTAAAAAAACAGCCTGGAAGATACGGCTTCGGGCGTTCTGGCGCACTATTTTCTACAAGGAGTTCGACCGGAGCACGCCAGCCTTGTGCACGCGCCGCATCTTCCTGGGCGTTTATTACGGCAATTAGGAAGAAATGGACGGAATCATGTCCCTCTCCATATTCTACTATCCCGTATGCGAATACTCCACCTGAAATCCGTA
Source organism: Necator americanus (assembly GCF_031761385.1). NCBI lineage: Eukaryota > Metazoa > Nematoda > Chromadorea > Rhabditida > Ancylostomatidae > Necator > Necator americanus. The sequence goes on along the minus strand of NC_087375.1, from coordinate 4,886,717 downwards.
CCACCTCAGATTCGTGGGGTGATGCCTTTAAATGATATATTTGAGCTGTAGCCAAGATTGGTACTAATTTTTCTTTATTAAATAATTTCGGCGTTATCGCCTTATCAGTGACTTTTCCTCTCAAGCGCCCTTCAGAAAGCATTCAAACGATAGACAAACTCAAAAAACAACACCACGGCTAGCGCTTGCCTCATTTACTGAATCTAGTGCTATTTGAACAGAAATGATGAATGCATTGTGTTCACAAACGTATCAGCCCAAAATCAAAATTTGTGTAAGCAGTCAGGTCCCTTGTAAAAAAACCTTGTGACTAACAGCTGTTGATACGTGATACATCACGTCTGTTGCGTTACCAGATCCAGCAAATGAGGTAAGCACTAGCCGATGTGTAGTTCTTTGAGTTTGCCTATCATTTGAATGCTTTCTGTATGGTTATGAGGGGCTTGATAGAATAAGTCACTGATGAATTTGTTTTTCCATGATCTGACGAAGTCGATAACGCCGAAACGTCAGTTGTTAGCTAATAAAGAGAAGTCAGCACTAATTTTGGCCACAACTCTAGGAAATCACTCAAAGCTTGGAGCTTATTTGTTGGAGACTACTCCAAGTCGGCTTTCCTGCATCTCCTGGAATTTTATTCCATTATTTTGGTAGGATTGAAAGATCGAATGCACGGATAAGGTGTTATTCATTTCTTTACATCTTCTATAATTGATCGCTTATACTGATCAATTACTTACCTATATAGCTATTTTATTGCCTGTACCGATATCAATTACAATGAACGCTTATATGCAAATGCCACTACATTATGCGACACCGCGGTAGGCTCACAAAGACGCGCCGATATTATCGATTCCGTAATATTTTCGCATTCTTCCAACGTCAAATCTTCGTCGTTTTTTTCATTCTTTAAAGGACAACAACTGAAACATCTCTTCACATGTTCTCTTTCAAGAAGAATCCATTCGCTGAACGAGTTCTAAGCAAAAGGTTGTTGTTGCATTTTTCTTCTCCAACTCACCTGCACTTTCGCTATTTTTCGTTTCCGATCAATATCTAGATTTTTAACTACTCGTATTCCTCTTGAGAATGGATGCGCTTACAGAAATTCATTTTAAAAAAAGTGAAAAAGATAAATCTCTTCCGCTCCCTTCCCCTTATGTAGACAAAGCCATCAGATTGTAATTTGTTGGACTCGGGATCTATTTCACACCCTGTTGTTCATCGCCTACATCAATCTAGAATTTTTCAGGATCACTAAAAAGGGGTACGGGCTAACATTGAGTGAAAACCTCGATAATACTTTTCACGGCCTCGACGCCAAAATGTGACAAAGTGTTTTTGAAACGGGTCCCACGGCGTCGCATTGGTGCGCCGCGCCACAACGCCATAAAATGGAGTGGAGCGGGTCTCATGGCATCGAACATAGGTGCGATAGGGAGAATCCGGACCCTCCTCAGATGAAGGGGGTTCAGTTCATGGAGTGCAGCTCAAGTGAACGAGGTCCTTTCGCCAACCGCCCAAAAGTGAAGGGGATAATTTCGCCAACCGTTCAAAAATGAATGAGGTCACTTCTCCAACCGTTCAAAAGTGAAGGGGGTCAGAGCACCGGCCCCGACTATCGCACCTATGGCGCCGAAGTAGTGTGCTGGTGCTAGAATGCGATAAAATAGGATAGCGTCGAATTGGTTAGCTAGCGCCAGGAAACGGATAAATGACTTAGATGGACTCCACGGCGTCTAATTGATACGCCACGGTGTGGGATTAGCGTACAAGAATTCCTAATGAATTTATCAGGAAGTAAACAAAACATTGTGAACGTTTTTATGGCGATAAAAACTGCTGTGTTGCTGTTTCACTTCAACTGTTTTCTATGTACTTCACCGTATGACTATTCCCAAAGCACGTTTCCCTTAGGTTGATAGCATCCTTTAGCATTCAGGAATTGGAAACACGAATGCAAACGGCTGTTTGAATAGCAGCTAACAGTTCCCGTCATGTGGCGTGAAACCTTATCTTTATCAGTACGATGATGATGTTCATGTAACTTTATAAAAAGGATAAAGTTTCTGGCGTTAATCAATCCGCTTGGGATGCGCTCCCACGTTCACTTCAATTCAGAATCGTTTGAGGTTTACGAACGTGTAACTGGCCTATACAATGACTATCGAGGGCTAGCCGAAGTGTCAAGTCAGTGTTTTTATCCTCCCAGACGAATCTGGTACCAATTTATCGACCCCGGAGGGATGAAAGGTTTGGTAAGCACTAGGGCGGATTCGAACCTCCGATCGATCGTGCAGGAAGCGGAACCTCTAACCGCTACACCACACCCACCTACACTGTCATTTTATGTCACCACATTATTCTGCGCTAATTGTTAAGGAGAAGGAGATGAGAATTTTTTTTTTGCTTTGAATTATGTTTCCAAATTGTTAAAGTGTTTTGAAAGAATATATGTGTAGATGTAAAATCAAGTTTGAATACTCTCCAAATGGAATTCTAACGCCTTTAGAAAGAGAACCAAAATGAAACCATTACTTCAACTGATCATCATTTCATAAATTCTTATATTCCTTCGGAAGAAAGAACGAAAAAGAAAGAAGCGTCGTTATGAAAAAAAAATTGGAAATTTGATTTTATGAAAAATGCCACAACACTTAATTTCTATCATTGAAGGAGGAGGAAGCATGCACAACAAAAAGTCTGATGGCTTCCGCCTGAAAGGATTTAGCCGGATGTTCATAGTGATATACTATATTTATCTATTCTCTTAACAATCTATCCGACCTATACTATATTTGTATTCTTTACTATATTTATTTATTATATTTATTTATTATTACAATTTATTATTTTCATCTATTTTTTTCATTATTATTACTTATATTTATTTATATTGTTTATTTATTCTCTTGGCAGTCTACGACATCCGGCAGTGGAATGTGTTGGAATCAAAAAATAGATAATTTAAAAATATTAAAATAAAATAAAAAGATAAAATATTAAAAAATATTCCCTGAAAATAGTGCATATATATATATATATATATATATATTGACACGTGTTTAATCAAAACAAAACTTCAGATTTTAAAGATTTTTATGTCTATGTGGACTAACCATGTATTATGATTTACATCATAATAAAAGAGTGGGATCATCACGAGCGCTATCGATCAATATGTATGCGATGTAAGTGTTTGTGTATGGAACGAGACATTTTGTCGTTGGTTCCCATTGAGAGTGCAGTTTAAAATAATTACGATTGATTCCGTTTTAAAATGAGTCGGCGGAGGCATCCGGCTGCTTCGCACATGTTCTCTCAGAGCTGCTAACCACAAAAAAAAATTAAGAAATTAAAAATAATTTATTAAATGATATTTGTTGAAGCGGAAGCACTTAGAGGATCGTAGGGAATGATTTAAATAGCTATTACATGAAAAAAATTAAATTCATATCAAAAATTAAAATTAGAACTATATAACGTCGTTATGATAATAAAATAATAGTATATCAATGTTGTTATTATTGTTATTATTATTTTTAATGATAACGAAATAAATTAAAATTGATTAAATTGAAAATTGAAGTTATTAAAAAAACCTACATATGTTTTTCTCCAAAAATAGATTAGTTTGCAGTTTCAAAGTTTTTGAAGTCTTTTTTTTTCTTCAAAGCTTTTCTTAACTATCACGAGGATTCAATTTTCGCCTAAAATGAGCTCAATTATGTGCTGAGAGTTTTATAATAATCTGTTCCAGATAACATGTAGCTGTTTTTTTTTACTATCATTATTTTTATTATTTTTATTATCATTAATTTATTATTATTTAAAATTATCAGTCAACCGCCCTGATATCTTTAAAATATCGTGTCGTAGTGGTGTTCTGGTGCTTAAAAACTCTTTTTCCCGTAATTTTTTTTTCCACCAAAATCACACCCGTTGAGGTTTTTTCCCCCCGAATTGACTAATTAATTTAATTTATAACATGTTCAGGCTTAAACTATTTCTAATAACTAGGTTTTACTGAATGAATTATTTAAGGAAAACTAAAAAATGGACAAATTGTAAATAAATTGATATCAATGTTGTATCAAATGAAAGTATATTAAATGACTCACATACTCACTTAAAAGCAGCACCCCACAAATCTGAGGTGGTACGGATTTCAGGTGGAGTATTCGTATACAGGATCGTAGATTATGAGGAGGAGAGTGATTCCGTCCATTTCTTCCTAAGTGCCGTAAAAAAACGGCCCGGAAGTTACAGCTTCGAGCGTTCCGGCGCACTATTTTCTACAAGGAGTTCGACTGGAGCACGCCGGCCTTGTGCACTCGCCACATCTTCGAGACCGTTTTTTTACGGCAATTAGGAAAAGATGGACTGAATCACCCCCCTCCTCCTCCTCCTCTCCTTAATCTACGATCCCGTATGCGAATATTCCACCTGAAACACGTACCACCTCAAATTCGTGGGGTGATGCCTTTAATCGACTGGCTGATGTCATCGCCTGACGAATCTTCGCCGAGGTGTGCCCTCCTTGAACACAGCTCTGCCCAACCTTCTCGATCTTCTGCGAAAGCCTGCACAGAATTAATCCATTCGTCGCTATTAATTAAATAGGTGAATAAATAAATAAGTAAATAAATTATAGATCCACAAAGTACATGCACGGGACGATGTCCTGAATCTACCGCGTAACCCGTTTATTAGTTGATACGTGTATAAATCGTTGTGGCGCTACGCACTTTATTGTTCAACCAATCCCTTCGTGATCTTTGCGAATTCGATCTGGTTACACTGGTGTCGCGCACGTTCGACGCCGTTGGTCTCCTCTGTCTGCGCCGCACTGCGCACATGTCTGCGCTAAGCGCGCGCGTCGGGGAGATAAGTTTACAACGACAGTTGTAAAAGTATCATCAGACACACTGGGGAATAGTGAGAAGTACGCTATTATTTATAGCTATACATCACACAAAGAGAAAATAAACCCACACACACACCCCCACACACACAATATGACCCCAGTCCGTCTACTCTCACCACTACTCTAACAATAAGTCCTTTATTCTTTTAAGATTTCTTTAATTTTCCTCTTCTCTTCTTTTCTTGTAGGAAAAATGTGACCTGTTTTTTTGGAATATTTTTCAAAAAGATGGCAAAAACGAACCTCACGAATCTTTTGGAAGAATTTTTCCGATACGAAGACGCCATTTTTGCTACAATGTAATGTGCTGACACCGTTTTTTTTTTTAGCTTTAACCACCTGACGACAGCCCCAGCTAAAACCCAATGCCCCTTACCTTTGGTTATTTTTCATAATCTTCTATTTTTTTTTGGGAAGTTTGTGTTTTTGTATTTAATGGTTCTATTATTATTCATTAGCCCGAGTGTGGTGTAGCGGTTAGAGGTTCCGCTTCCTGCACGATCGAGGTTGGAGGTTCGAATCCTCCCTAGTGCTCACCAAGCCTTTTATCCCTCCGGGGTCCATAAATTGGTACCAGACTTGTCTGGGAGGATAAAAACACTGACTTGACACATCGACTAGCCACCGCAAGTCATTGTATAGGGCAGATACACGTTCGTAAACCTCAAACGATTCTGAATTGAAGTGAACGTGGGGGCGCGGGTCCCAAGCGGATTGATTAACGCGAGAAACTTTATCCTTTTATTATTATTCATTATCGTTATTTCCTGGTTGAAATATGTTTGGCTCGTAAGAGTCGATCAGCACCAGAAAGGCTAAGATTGTTAACGGCACTTATATTTCTATTCCGATTAATATTTCGTGGCGGTCGCCTGCATCAGAACCTGGAAAAGCGAAGAGATCCCCTACGGTTCCTCCCAAATACCCAAATACCTCATCAAGCTATCATCCAGCAAAAGAATTGACTAAGAATCGAATCAGAGAATACGATAACGTTAACATTACCTATAAAAACATAATCATATATAATCTGGTGATTGCGTAAGCGGCTGCGCTCGAAGCGTCGCGTCGTGGTCAGGAACGAGATGGGACCGAAACGCTATCGGGATGCAGCGATATGTCGCGCTAGCACGGGTCCCCTATCGATCCTAACCGCTACGCTCCACCGCACCGCTTCGAGCGAAGCCGCTTACGCAAACTTACGTACCGAGCGTCAGATAGGCTTGGTACCCGGCTATAGTCATATATGGCTGGAGATATTAGCGGACCGCGATGCAGTAGAATTGCTGAAAGATGTCTGAATTTCGTCTCGTAGAAGTGGTGTAGAACCGCAATGAGGGATAGATATTCATGTTCCCATCCATTCCATTCTCTTCTCCAAGAAAATTTAACGCAAAATATATTAGATAATAAAATAAATAAAAATATGAAAATAAAATACAAAAATATAATTAAAGTGAAGTATATAAATTTAAAAATAAAATACAAAATATATTAATAAATATAATAAATTTAGATAACTTGATATAATAACTCTAGATTTACTTTTTTTTCAATATACACTAGATTTTTTATATACATACTCTAGATTTACTTTTTTTTAATTAAAAAATTAACATAAAAAATAAATCTATACATATATATCATAATATAGGTACATTATATGTGTTCTAAATATAATGAAACGTCTAGAATTTGTTAAAACTAATAGGAGCAGTAATTGAAAAAAAATTAAATAAACAGGATTTACGTATTTGCTGTGATGAGTAGTGAAAACGATGTTTTTGTGATGTTTAATGTATGCCGTAAAAATTACATTTACAAATATTTCTCGTGCTGAGACTCACCTCACCTTACATTTCACTTCTCTTCTCGTTCAACAATTCCATTCCTTTGTTGGCCGGTACTGAATCATTTTCAATTATTCAAACGATTCTTCGGAATTCAACGAATTGCGAAGACGAATTCATGTCAGGAATTCGATGAACGACTGCGTTCTGTCATCAGCATCGCATCTTCGTCGTGGCGATTTTTCTTCGCCTATGCCTTCTTTTATGGTGCACCGTGGCGATCTCAACACGTTTTTAGTGTCGCTTTGAACGATCGGACGATATTCGGAGGATATTCGGATACAGAGAGAAATTACGCTGTGCACAGCTGTTGAGATGGTTTAAAATGGAGATTTCTAGTGCAAAAAATGGAAAAAAAATGAAAAAAAGGTGAAAATGAAGAATATTGCCGAAAAAAATTACATAGTAAAAATTAAATAAATAAATGAATAATATATAATATGACACAATATTTGTATTTATAAATTCATGTAATGCACTAAGTAAATAATAATATAATAGTATAATAAATAATACATAATAATAATAACATATAACAATATATATATGATTCAATAATAATGTAATAGCGGTGTGTAATGATAATAACAATAATAATAATAATAATAATAATAATAATAAAAAAAATAATAAATAAATAAGAATATAGTAATAGTAAAGTATAAATATATATAAATATATATAAGTACATATATAATATATAATATATATAAAACATGGTAAAATAAAAATATAAATATAAAAAATGTAAAACAAATGAATATAAATATAAAATATGAATAATAGTATTATAGTAAAAATAATAATACAATAATGTATTTTAAAACCTATTTAATGTAATATTTATATTTTTATGTAAGAAAAAAAAAGAATCAGGATCAGATCAGTCCGATCCCTCAACACGCTCTCAATACTTCTTTTTTTAACGGGATTTTAATAACAGTTAGACATGTATGTATACATACGCATGGAATGGTCTCCTGCTGTGGTGAGAGGCCGTCGTTTTTCATGGATTCACGTCTACTACATCGTTGAACTATGTTTTCTCTCTCATATTCCATCGTTATGAATTCTCCCGTTTCCCAATTTTGGACTGAACAGCTATTGTGTGATCGTTCCGAAATTTCCTCGCATAATATTAATTTCGTTTCTAGCACGGCAATACACACAATACGTTCAGGTTCAAAACACAAACATTACGGGCAGTGATTACGGTAGCCAGCAGTCGTCTCCTTATTTTACAAGGACTATTCCTATTATTATTGTCATTATTATTATTATTATTATTATTATTATTATTATTATTATTATTATTATTATTATTATTATTATTATTATTATTATTATTATTATTATTATTATTATTATTATTATTATTATTATTATTATTATTATTATTATTATTATTATTATTATTATTATTATTATTATTATTATTATTATTATTATTATTATTATTATTATTATTATTATTACTGAAGGAATATTATTATCACTATTATTTACGCTTTTATTTTTTTTAATTCACTTACACTGGATGCATGTAAAGAGGTTTCCGTAGAGCATCGTAGAGCATTTTGAGGGGTTCCCTTTGGATCATGCCTTGCCTGAAATGAAGATAGCGATGGAGTGTTTTGCTGCTGGAGATAATTAAATAGAAAAATATGAACAATAAACAATGATAAATAAATGATAAATAATAATAAATATGACGTTACCTGCCTACCTGCCTGATCATACAGTGTATCACCGATTAGGATATAATCTTATGAGCTACTACGTAGATTGTTTTGCAAGATTGTTTTGCAGGATCAGACACATCCACTGAAATTTTTTTATTGGAAATTTTCACGAGAAATTGGTGTGATGTAAGGTGTGATATCAAATTTTTTTCACCATACCAAAAGCAGGAGAAATCTTCACGTGAAATACATATGAGAGAACGATCCATCTAATAGCTTCAAATTATGTAAATATGAAAAATTCTCGTTGAAATTGGAGAATTTTCCAGCTTTCTAAAGCAACACGAGAATGAAAATTATTGATATTGATACATACTTGTGAAAAAGAGAAAAAGATAAATAGGAATGGAAGAAAGCGATGAAAAGCGCTGGTCATTTGTGGATGAAAAATAGCTGCTGAAGAGAGAAACCTCCTATACATCTCTGACTAATTGTAGGGAAAAGGGAAAAGTTCTATGGGTTCGATTTTTGGATCTCCTGAAGGTAGTGTCCGGAAAAAATTCGCCTCTCCACTCAGTACTAGACCATCATGCAAAATTTCTTGTATTATTATTAACTATATTGTTATTCAATTTATTCACTAATGTCGACAACTCTGAGAATTCTTCTTTTCATATTTTTTTTGTAATTTCGTTTTTTTTTTGTGTCCTCTCTGGTGAGAAGAGCATCTAATAAGGATCTGTGTCCACATGAACGAATGAAGCTTTGTGGAAGAATGTTTGCGACTTTGCAGCGGATATAAACCCAATATAGATATTGTTCGGAGGAAGTGATGCCGAAAAATAATGAAACCATATTTTGTCCGATTCAAAATTTGAAAGAAAGTAAAAAAAATTCCACCATTCCACCTAATTTTTTTCATCTGACAATAAAAAGCACAGATGTTGTGTGCATATCTTAGGCACCACATGCTTCTTTGGTCAAACCGTATGTAGCTCAAACATCTGTTTTCCTAGTTCACCTTAGTAAGCTCGTCTGACTTCTACTACTGTTCGCTTACATACATATACGCGCTCGTCGTCTCCGGAATCCCATGATTCACTTATGGATCTTTCGGGTCTCCTTTACACTTGAAAAGAAGAGCTTTAAAAAAACAAAAACCTTCAAAAGCCTATTGGATACTGTGCTCTTTTCTTAATAGCGCTTTATAATGCTAATCTCTTATGAAGTTTTTTTTTTTTTCAAACTGCATATGTTCATGTGCTTTACGAATTGTCAAACATTTTCTTTGGCTACCTTAACTCGTTGGGGACAGCACGATTTTTTTTTGTATATATTTTATTTTTTTATTATATCATATTTTATTTATGTTTATATTATTTTTTTATGTTTATATTTTATTTTATTTTATATACTTCATCTTTTTCCACATTTATATTTTATTTTATTTTGTATATTTTATCTTTATTTTATTATTTTTCCACAATTATATTTTATTTTATTTTATATATTTTATCTTTTTTCATATTTATATTTTCTTTTATTTTATATATTTTATCTTTTTTATCTGGGATCTTTTTTTAACTGGCTCCAATAGATTACTACAAGTTACACATATTCGAAAAAGGAAATAATAACAAAACAATAATAATAAAAATAAATAAAAATAAATAAAATAAACAAAAAAATAAAAAATAATAATAATAAAAAAGTTAGGAAAAATTATTAAAAAATAATCGTTGAAAACTCTGGGGCTCAACGATAAGCTGCATTTTCCCACGCGACCAAAAAAAACTAGGTTCATCGTTGAGTCACGACATCGTCAAAGAGTTAAGGAGTTGAGGGGAGGGGAGAAAGCGAGACAAAAAACAGACTAGAATATAGCTGTTCAATCCAGTTTTTTGTTATCTTTCTTAAAATAATATCAATAATTTTTTCTTATTGATTTTCTTGAGCTGTAGCCAAGATTGGTATGGATCTTCTTCCAGGGCAGTATCATTAATACTTCAATTATAATCAATAATATTTGGGTAATGTGTCAGGATTTCCAAGGTGAAATAGATATACATTTTGTTTTTATATTACTAATCCGATATATTATTATTATTATTATTATTATTATTATTATTATTATTATTATTATTATTATTATTATTATTATTATTAATCACATATTTTCCATATAAAATGCTTTCTATGCGAAAATTCTATCCAATCCTTCGCTGCGTGCAATTTCACGGTATGTTGTCTTGGATGGATGGATGCGGGGGCGGCATATATGCGCGCTCACCTGCTGGATATTCTCCCGATTTGCAACAATCGCTCGTCTCTTATCTGATCGCAAACATCGCGCTGAAACGGTGTTAATCTCGTCGCCTTACGGGACGATTACCGTGTGTTTTGCGCCGATGCGTATCGTAACGTACGCGTAATCTATACGGTATAGACAGATGTGTCTGGCTGACTGCCTGGCTGGCTGCCTGGCGCACTTTTATTCGTTATACTAACTAAACCACCGACCGATATACGTACGGATGTGATGTGATCATTGGCGATGGCGCAACTCTATTTTTCAATCACTTTTAAAGAAATTTTGCTTTTTTCTGGATCACTGAAGTCCTTGGAGATTTCCTTGGATCTATATTGCTACGTCATTATTTTCCTCAATTTCAATAATAGTACTGTCGATGAAATGTGGCTATAAATGTTACATACATCTTTTTTCATCATTTTGATGATCAATACAATACACCGATCGGATCGATTCGACCTAACAATTCGATTGATAATTTTAAGGATCAGCACAGGTTGTTAACAATCTTTCATTACTGCTAAAGTTTCGGCGTTGTCGCCTTCTGGAAGAGTCTGGAAAGTCAGAACATTTAATACTTAATTAAATTTAATTTATTTTAATTTACTTTAATTTAATACATCGTGATAAAGACTGAAATAATCTTGGCTATTGCTTGACATTGTCAATCGAATATTTGCAGTCATTTCCCCAAAATTCAAGGATGGTCGAAATTTTACTCTTCTGACGGATTTACCAGCGTTTAACTTGCACGGCTCACCGGTGAGCCCACACACTTTTCGCGCTTATTTTTTTTCTGGGATTTTCTAATTTTTCTAAAGTTTCCGTACTTGATTAGTGTATTATCTTTCAATATAATACAAATCTAGGCCGTAAAAGTCGTTTGCTTTGTTTCATGCGCCAAAAAAACCCCAAAATCCGCGTTAAATCAGCAAATAGATTAAAAATATAAGAGAGATTAGTTTTTTTTCCTTCTCGAATAGTGTTCGCTTTTAAAATTCTACTCTATTCCTCCCGGATGGATTTAGAAACATTCGAAAGCCTCCTGCCTGGATAGGACAGATATCAGATAACGTTTTTCTATCCAAAATCTCATGTTTTCGTGGATGTTTCGTTTCGTGGTGCGGTCACGAATGAAAATCTGTTGTGGAAGGCGTGAAAAGTTCGTAGAAGATGCGTAGGAAAAAAAAAGCTGCACCTTCCTCGCTCGCTTGGGCGCAATTAAGAAGAATGGGTGGCATTGATTGGCGAATACGTACAGTCAGTACATCGTCATCGATCCTCCTCCTTCAACTTCATTGGGATTTCCTCATCTAAAAAGAAAAAGAACAAATTTTTTTAGCAGTTTTCTTTTCCTTTTTTGTCCTCACAACATCCTCATAACAGTTTTAAAAAAATGAAATAATGGAAGACTTTGTTTCCGCATTTTGCAGTTTCTTGAAATACGTTACCTACCTATTTAGTTACTTCATCACAAAAAAAATGAAATAAAGGAAAAAAAAGTGAAATAAAATAATAAATAATCATATAATGAATATATAAATATTTATTTTAAACCGAAAACTGCACACCTTATACAAATATAAATTACAAATTACAAATAAATTACAAATACAAATATAAAATAGAATACAAAGTATAAATGTAAATAATATGTCGTCGAATACTATGGATATAAATGTTTTACAAATAAATATAAATAGGTAAGTATATATATATATACGCAAATAAAAGTAATATTAATAAAATAAAATAAAATAAAATAAAATAAAATTGTGTGATAAGGTCACTTCATGGTTGACGACACGTCCTGCTAAACATCTTGAAAACAGTACGGTTTCTGATTTTCAGGACGAGACCTTGCACTATTTTCGATTTTTTATTATTTTATTTATTATTTATTATTATTTTCAATCCCTTCTTCACACTTCCATCCGTGGATCATATTGTCATTGATGCCAGTTTTTTTTTCCCTGTACTGGTTCCTTTATCTCTTCTTTTCGGAGTTTTTATCATTTTTTTCGTGCCATAGTGTGCAAATAAGACTACATACATACATAATTACGGATTATCTCACGCTTAATTACAGTATACGTACATAATTATGAATTATCACACGATGAATTGAATTATCTACAGAATTTCTTCGTTTCTTTTCAATTATTATTCAAACATCTTCCATACGTCCTCAATACTTGATCATTTCCCATCTTATTCAGTTTCGATCAGTTTTCTCCGCCTATCAATGGCCCCAGGGGGATCGATCTAGGAATGGATCGTTTAGGAAAAGGGGAATGATTCGTCTTTTTAGTTTTTGACCTCTATCCCTGTTTTTATGGATTACATTTTATACGTTTGAACGCATACGATCCACTCAGAGATTGTGCAGTGTTCAGTTGTTCAGTTGGAAAGGTTTCTTTTTGAAGTTCACAGGAGAACGCTTTCGCTTCCTTCGCACGCTTGAAATCACTTTACAGCGCAGTAAAATAACTGGTAAATTTCAGGAAAAGGCCGTTCTTCTTAGTGAAACTACCCATTTTTCTGGAATTTGGGAAATGTTTCAGTAAAACCTCAAAGACAGCCAAACATATGTACATAACTCTCGCCTACAGAATTTCTGTTACCACACTTTTTATGTACTCTCTGGACGTACGACCAGATTCATATTTTTTTTTGTATTATTAATGCAAATCTTGGCCACAGTTTGAGCAATTCAATAAAAAGCATGTATTTTTATTGGATTGGGAAAGAAAATTTTCAAAAAAATGAAAAAAAACATCGTTTGAAAGTGTTCAGAAAAGTAGGAATAAATTTCGCACATAAAAAGTTTGGACTTGTTGAGATTTGCAACAATCCGATTAAATTGCACTTTTTTTTTGCTTCGTTTCTCTATTTTTACTCCTTTTTTCTTCCTTAAGCTGTTCTCTTTTTCTTTTTTTTTCTTTTCTTTTTTTTTTTTTTTGGGGGGGGGGTCCTTTTCTTCCATACGTTTGTGTCATTGTAGCACGATAGGGCTGAATCATCCACCTATATGTAAGGGCGCATGTCGGCGGAGCCAAGTGGGGGCGATAACTGCTTAACATACGGATGGAGGGGGCTTGGTGGAGAAATTTCAAACTATTGGACGGGAAATTTTTTTTTAAAGTAAGAAGTAAAAGCACCTGCTACTATTATTACTGTTAGTATTATTACTAATTTTTAAAGAAAAATAGAGAAAATTTATTGAATGGGTTGCAATAGTTTAAAAATAGTTAATTTGAGAAAAAAAAAACGACAGAATTTTTCTGCATAATGAAAACGACCAACAGCTGTCGCATCAGCGTTTCACTGCATCAATCGTTCCAGCTAAAAAGTGCGGGGTTTTTCTTCACTCTGAAGCTGAAGTATAACACCTCCATTAAATTCAAAAATTTTTTTTACAACTCTCGTGTAGATATATGAATAGCGCGCCAAAATATTCAAAATAAAGGTAGAAAAAATTTCGAAAAAAATGTGAAAATGTATGGTTCCAAATAAAAAAGAATATAAGATATAAAAATAAAATGAACTTGACAAATATTTACCTAAGTAATTCGTTTTTCTAACATTCTATTCATATCAAATATGAGGTATCATTCGGGAGCAGTTATGTATCTGTAAGTAAGGCACCAATCAATTTGCAGCCACAAGTAATTTCTAGAAATGTGGTGTTTGTAGCGCAGTTGGTAAGAGGTTCGACTATGACCACTCGATCGATCGCAAGTTCGTAACCGTCCTAGTGCTAACCAACCCTTTCTCCCGCCAATGGTCGATAAATTGGTACCAGACTTGCCTGAGAGGATAAAAACACTGACTTGACATATCTCACGGCTCGGCCGCTAGTCATTGCGACTCTTCACCTCGAACCTCAAACAATTCTGAATTGTCAACAAACGCGTCGACGCATCCGCCAAGGGATTGATGAACGCTGCTCTGAATTCATCCTTTATCCTTTAGTAGTAGTGTGCACTTGCGCTAGTATATTTTCGGTTGATTGATCAAAAATCGATTGATTTCGTGAGATAATGGGAGGTAACAAATTGAAGGTTGATTGTAGAAGGACGAAATTTCCAGTTCTTCAGGTCTAAATGGAACTAGTTGGATTGAATTTGGTTTTTCTCGGAAATGGTAGTGGTAGGAGAACCGTAGAAAATGGGTAGAAATAGTACCAGTTGCTCGATTGATTCCCTCTTCCATTCCTGATTTTTTGCTTTCCTCGATTCGGTCTCAATCTATCGAATACTTTCGTGTACTTACATATCATATCATACATATACAGACGCTAAAGGGCATTCTATTTTAGTCTCGATGTAGATGTAGCATTATAACCAAACAATACCCGCAAATACTTCATGACTCACCCTCAATTCTCATCTAACGGCGACTAGGGAGGAAACGTCAACGTTCTTCTTCTCTATGAGCACATTTCAACAGCGATACAAGAAGAAATTATCCTGATTTTCGTCCAACGGAACTCGTTTCGTTCAATATCCTTCATTTCCTGACTTTCTTCTACCGGAATCCATAAAAGGATAAAGAATAATGTTTCTGGAGTCAATCAATCCGCTTGGGATGCGTGCCCACGTTCACTTCAATTCAGAATCCTTTGAGGTTTACGAACTTGTAACTAGCCTATAAAATGACTTGCGGTGGCTAGCCGAAGTGTCAGGTCAGTGTTTTTATCCTCCCAGAGAAGTCTTGCACCAATTTATCAACCGCGGAGGGATGAAAGACTTGGTGAGCACTAAGGCGGATTCGAACCTCCGATCGATCGTGCGGGAAGCGGAACCTCTAACCGCTACACTACACCAGTCCTACTGGAATCCATGCTTAGTGAAATCTTGGCGCTATTTGATCTTGGAAAAGACTTGATGTTGAGAGCAACGACGAAAGAAGTGGATCCGGAGCTAACGCCTTGAGGAGAATTTTATTCTCAACGTCAGGAATGTTAAATTCCTTCCGTGGCAACCTTCTGTGGGAATTCTTCGGGGAATACCGAAAGATCTACGTTGCAGAATTGTGTCTGTAAGTAGTTTTTTTTTAGTAAATTAACTATTTTGTGGACAGTTGATTGTGTGAGGCCACGATTATTGCTATTTTTATTTTTGTCAACATTATGATATACAATAACTAGCTTAGTCCGTGTGTGTGTGTATATGTGTATGTATACGTATGTGAGCTTGTCTGTGTATCACGAAATTCCAAAAAGAGAGCGATACAGGTCCCACGGAGTAAAAATTGATGTGTCTAATATCTAAAAAAAAGTTGATCGTCTAAAATCGATGCGTGCGAAAAAAAATGGGAAGGGTGAAAAATCACCCAACGAATCTGAGTTGGTATGGATTTCAGGTGGAGTATTCGTGTATCGGATCGTAGATTATGAAGAGAAGGGTGATTCCGTCCATTTCTTCCTAATTGCCGTAAAAAACGGCCCGAAGATGCGGCGCGTGCATAAGGCTGGCGAGCTCCAGTCAAACTCCTTTTGGAAAATAGCGCGCCGGGACGCCCGAAGCCGTATCTTCCGGGCCATTTTTTTACGGCAATTAGGAAGAAATGGACGGAATCACCACCCTCCACATAATCTACGATCCAGTACGCGGATACTCCACCTGAAATCCGTACCACCACAGATTCGTGGGGTGATGCCTTTAACAATAGAAAATCCACGACATTTTGTTATGTATTTACAATTGCGAAGATCCGAAATGGAAATAAAAAAAATGCTGTGGAATGCCGTGCAAACCGGGGGGAAACTCTGTGATTTTCCCTTAACTTTGCTGTAATCTCGTGAAAAGTCCTTATCATTTGCGGACGAATGAAGGTCGCACAGCACACGATGAACAGCGTCTCTTTCTTCTGCACTTCCGTTCCTGTCTGAGATCTTATCTGAGATGGTTAAAACTTGTTGTTCTCTCTATCATCACAATAACCTTCGATGTCGATAGATGATTTTTATTGCATATTGCACTGCTGATTAGTCATTTGTGTTAATATATGGCGCATGATCATTGCCATTCTGTTCATATTCTGAAAGGTATTTCAAAATTTCTGGAACGGCGATGAAAAAACCGCGTAGGCAACTCCATTTCATTCACAATTTTCTTTTTTTTTACTTTCTAAAAATTCTCACCTTGGAAAACTTTTCACTTTTTGATTGCTGATGTTTTCTACGAGGCCTATAATTGTACTAGTTTCTCTTTTTTAAACTCATTGACTCAGAATACTTTATTTTTTTCATGTTGATAATTCAATGGCAACTGGAAATATGTTCCAATTTTCATGAACTTATTATTTTTGACTTCACTAACTTTGATTTTTATTTTTATTTTATTATTTTTACTAAGAAATCGTAATGGTTTCAGATGTAGCATTTTATGGAATGATCAGTTGTTCTCGATGAGGCATTTGAGAGGATATGTTGCAAATGAGCGGACTTTCCAGGCTCTGACGAAGCTGACGACACTGAAACGTTAGCCCGTAACAGAATTTCTTAACAATCTTGGCTTTTGCTTCC